>NC_135988.1:16941982-17134078 GCF_053455715.1 Rhinoraja longicauda
GGTGGGTGGGGGGAAGGGAGTGTGGGTGGGGGGAGAGGAGTGTGGGTGGGAAGAGGGGAGTGTGTGTGGGTGGGGGAGGGGAGTGTGGGTGGGGGGAGGGGATTGTGGATGGGGGGTGGGAGATGTGGGAAGGACGTGCACCCTCTGTGTCACCCCAATGTTGACAGAAGCAACCAGGGTGCCTGCCCGCTGGGGAAGGGGTCGTGGAGCTTCCCACAGTGTGAGCACGAGGCGAGAGCGGGGCAGACGGGTGAGAGGGTGGGGGGTCAGTGTGGGGGGGGGGTCAGTGTGTGGGGGTAGGCAGGTAGGGGGTGGTCAGGTGGGGTTGGGCAGGTTGGGTTGTGCAGGTATGGGGTGGGCAGGTGGGTTGTGGGCAGGTGGGGATGGGCAGGTGGGGGTGGGCAGGTGGGGGTGGGCAGGTGGGGGTGGGCAGGTGGGGGTGGGCAGGTGGGGGTGGGCAGGTGGGGGTGGGCAGGTGGGGGTGGGCAGGTGGGGGTGGGCAGGTGGGGGTGGGCAGGTGGGGGTGGTCAGGTGGGGTTGGGCAGGTTGGGTTGGGCAGGTATGGGGTGGGCAGGTGGGTTGTGGGCAGGTGGGGATGGGCAGGTGGGGGTGGGCAGGTATGGGGTGGGCAGGTGGGTTGTGGGCAGGTGGGGATGGGCAGGTGGGGGTGGGCAGGTGGGGGTGGGCAGGTGGGGGTGGGCAGGTGGGGGTGGGCAGGTGGGGGTGGGCAGGTGGGGGTGGGCAGGAGGGGGTGGGCAGGTGGGGGGATGGGCAGTGATGGGGTGGGCAGGTGGGGGTGGGCAGGTGGGGATGGGCAGGGGTTGGGGTGGGCAGGTGGGGGTGGGCAGGTGGGGGGATGGGCAGTGATGGGGTGGGCAGGTGGGGATGTGAGGTGAGGGGTCACTGGTGTTTGCCCAGGTCGGGTCTCCCACAGCGTTTGCTGATCCGGCGGTGGAGGCGGCGTGCCGGGAGGCGGCGAGGGGGCACGGACACACCCTGTACGTGCCCAGCGGCGCACTGTGGGGGGCAGCCGACATCCAGAAAATGGCCGACAGCGGAACCCTGCAGGTCAGGAGGGGCGGGGAGAGGAGGGGAGGGGTGGGGTGGGGAGGGGAGGGGAGGGGAGGGGTGGGGAGGGGAGTGGAGGGGAGAGGGGGGGAGGGGAGGGGTGGGGAGGGGAGGGGTGGGGAGGGGTGGGGTGAGGAGAGGAGGGGTGGGGAGGGGAGGGGAGGGGAGAGGGGGGGAAGGGGAGGGGTGGGGTGGGGAGAGGAGGGGTGGGGAGGGGAGAGGGGGGGAAGGGGAGGGGTGGGGAGGGGTGGTGGATGGGTAAGGGATTTGGTGGGAGGGGACCTTAACAGACCGCCCCCCCCCCCCATCCCCCCACCAGTGTAACCTGCTCCCCCCACCCCTCCATCCCCATTTCTTCCCTCCGACCCCTGACCTTTCCCCCTTGACCTAGGCTCTGAAGGTGACGATGAGCAAGCACCCCGACAGCTTCAGGCTGGAGGGGGTTCTGGGGGCGCAGGGGGAGAGTCGGGGGCAGCGGGCGGTGCTGTACCAGGGCCCGGTGAGGGGTCTCTGCCCCCTGGCACCCAACAACGTCAACACCATGGCAGCTGCTGCCATGGCCGCCCACAATCTGGGCTTCGACCGGGTACAGGGCTGCCTAGTGTCTGACCCCAGGTCAGTGCGGGCACGGGGGGGGGTGGGGGGGGGTGGGGAGAGAGGGTGGGGGGAGAGAGGGTGGGGGGAGAGAGGGTGGGGGGAGAGAGGGTGGGGGGAGAGAGGGTGGGGGTAGAGGGTGGGGGTGAGAGGGTGGGTGTGATGGAAAGACGGTGGTGGTGAGGCACAGAGTGTGGGGGTGAGGGAGAGAGAGTGGAGGTGAGAGGGTGGGGGTGGGGGGGTGGGGGTGAGGGAGAGAGGGTGGGGGAGAGGGAGAGAGGGTGGGGAGAGATGGTGGGGGTGAGAGGGGGTGCTTGTGAGGAAGAGAGGGTGGAGGAGAGGGAGAGAGGGTGGGGAGAGAGGGTGGGGGTGAGGGAGAGAGGGTGGGGGTGAGGGAGAGAGGGTAGGGAGAGAGGGTGGGGGGGAGAGGGTGGGGTGAGGGAGGGAGAGTGGGGGAGAGAGGGTGGGGGTGAGGGTGAGAGAGGGGAGAGTGGGGGAGAGAGGGTGGGGGTGAGGGTGAGAGAGTGGGGTGAGGGAGAGGAGGGTGGGGTGAGGAGAGAGGGTGGGGGTGAGGGAGAGTGGGTGGGGGTGGGGAGAGAAGGTGGTGAGAGGGGGAGAGGGTGGGGGTGAGGGAGAGAGGGTGGGGTGAGAGAGGGTGGGAGGGAGAGGGTGGGAGAGAGGGTGGGAGGGTGGGGTGGGGAGAGAAGGTGGGGATGAGGGAGAGAGGGTGGGGGTGAGGGAGAGAGGGTGGGGGTGGGATGGTGGGGGAAGAGGGTGGGGGTGAGAGGGTGGGAGGGTGGGGGTGAGGGAGAGAGGGTGGGGTGAGGGAGAGAGGGTGGGGTGAGGGAGAGAGGGTAGGGGTGGGATGGTGGGGGTAAGAGGGTGGGGGAGAGAGGGTGGGGTGAGAGGGTGGGGGAGAAGGGGTGGGGTGAGAGAGGGTGGGAGGGAGAGGGTGGGGGAGAGAGGGTGGGGGTGAGGGAGAGAGGGTGGGGGTGAGGGAGAGAGGGTGGGGGTGAGAGGGTGGGGGTAAGAGAGAGTGGGGAAGGTGGGGGTGAGAGGGTGGGGGAGAGAGGGTGGGGTGAGGGAGAGAGGGTGGGGTGAGGGAGAGGGTGGGGGTGAGAGGGTGGGGGTGAGAGGGGTGGGGGTGAGAGGGTCACCCCGGGCCATTCACGTTGTGCCCATTGCCCCCACAGTTTGTTGGATTGGCACGTGGTGGAGGTGGAGGTGTGTGGCCCGGTGGACAAGGCTTCAGGCCACGGGTTGACGGTTAGAACCACGCGCCGGAACCCTTCCACTCCGGGGGCAGTGACGGGGTCGGCAACCTACGCCTCCTTCTGAGCAGCCTGCTGAGTAAGTACTTCACGCCCAACGGCCCAAGGCTGGGCAGTCCAGGCCACTGTCCAGCCCTGAGATCACCCACCAGCCCACCAGACCCATGGTCACATTACATCTTCGTGCACCGCTCGTTAGTTCATAAGTCACAGGAGCAGAATGAGGCCATTCGGCCCATCACGTCTATTCCGCCATTCAATCATGGCTAATCTATCTTTCCCTCTCAACCCCATTCTCCTGTCTTCCCATAACGTTTGACACCCTCACTGATCAAGAATCCGTCAATCTGTGCGTTATAAACACCCAATAACTTGGCCTCCACAGCCATCTGTGGCAATCAATTCAACAGATTCACCACCATCTGGCTAAAGAAATTCCTCCCCATCTCCTTTTTAAAAGTACGTCCTTTTATATGGTGCTGTGCCCTCTGGTTCTAGGCTCTCCTGCTTGTGGAAACACCCTCTCCACATCGGCTCGATCCAGGCCTTTCACTGTATCTCCTGCAGTTGAAGGGGAAAGTACCTGGGGAGGGGGTGGTTTGGGTGGGAAGGGATGAGTTAACCAGGGAGTTGCAGAGGGAACAGTCTCTGTAGAAAGCGAAAAGAGGTGGAGATGGGAAGATATGGCTAGTGGTGAGATCTCAAGGGAGGTGGTGAAAATGTCGGAGGATTATTTGCTGCATATGACAGCTGATGGGGTGGGAGGTGAGGATTAGGGGGGACTCTGCCCTTTTGTGACCGGAGGGGAGGGGGAGCAAGAGCGGAGCTGCGGGATACCAAGGACACGCGTGTGAGGGCCTCATCTATGATGGAAAAGGGGAACCTCCGTTCCCCCAAAGAATTAGGACATCTCGGATGTCCTGGCATGGAACAGCTCAACTTGGATGTGGCGTAGACTGTGGAATTGGGAGTAGGGGATAGAGTCTTTTCAGGAGATAGGGTGGGACTCAGTCTAGATAGCTGTGGGAGTCAGTAGAACGGAGATGAGGAAGAACTTTTTCAGTCAGAGAGTGGTGAAGGTGTGGAATTCTCTGCCTCAGAAGGCAGTGGAGGCCAGTTCGTTGGATGCTTTCAAGAGAGAGCTGGATAGAGCTCTTAAGGATAGCGGAGTGAGGGGGTATGGGGAGAAGGCAGGAACGGGGTACTGATTGAGAGTGATCAGCCATGATCGCATTGAATGGCGGTGCTGGCTCGAAGGGCTGAATGGCCTACTCCTGCACCTATTGTCTATTGTCTATTATTGTCTATTGTCTATTGTTTATCATAGATGTCAGTCAATGGTGTATCTCCTGGGATGGAGACAGTTAGATCACGAAAACGAAGGGAGATGTCGGAGATGGTCCAAGGTGGGCACAAAATGCTGGAGTAACTCAGCGGGTCAGGCAGCATCTCTGGAGAGAAGGAATGGGTGACGTTTCGGGTCGAGACCCTTCTTCAGACTGATGTCAGGGGACGGGGCGGGACCAAGATAGGATGTAGTCGGAGATAGGAAGACTAGTGGGAGAACTGGGCAGTTGGAGGGGATAGAGAGGGAAAGCAGGGACTCTCTGAAGTTGGAGAAGTCAATGCTCATAACACTGAGGCGTAAACTACCTCCAATTTGCACTGGGCCTCACTCTGACAATGGAAGAGGCCCAGGACAGAAAGGTCAGATTGGGAATGGGAGGGGGAGTTGAAGTTCTTCTTCTTCGTTCATGTCCATCGTCCATGTTTCAAATGTTACACCACTGTCATCGTCCGTCCTGAAAAGGGCGCAAGCTTCCGGCGACAGTCAGTGGGAGCCATCGCTTGTACAAGAGGTGGTGGTGGTAGCAGAATTGGCTCAGGGCACTTCCAGTTTCCAGCCCCACCACATGGACGCTTCTGCTATGGGGCAGGATGGAAATTGGTAGTGAAGTTAATGAATAATGAGTCGTGCAGGAGGTAGCCTCGATACAGTCAGTGCACTCTGGTGCTGCTGGAGATTTTTTGTGGTCTGGGGGTTCTGATACAAATATAATCCCAAGATCAATTAGACCATTTCTCTGTGTTCCTGGACAGTCCTATCAAGTAAGGACATCCCAGGAAATGTCAACTGCTTTCACACAAAGGTTTAATTGCTAACGCTTTCTTTCTCATTGCTCCTCCTCAGATTGCAAAGGTCACGGAGGGAAACTCTTCCTGTGTTGATGAACTGTCACTTGCAAACATTGTGGAAGGCCGCGTCAGCATTTAGAACTGAAGAGAGTTTCGATAACCACACAATTCTTGGCCCAAGCAATAAAGTACGGTCTTCTCTTCCCATTTTTGGCCACTTCAGAGTCTGTTTTGTGGGGCGTGAACTTAGCAGAGCAGCACCGGGAACCAAGCACTGGTTGAGATGTGGCTCAGAATCGGGACATTGGTTGACCGCCACAGTAGGGTGACCAAGGAAGGAACTGCAGATGCTGGCTTGAGCCTGAAGATAGACACAAAAAGCTTGAGTAACTCAGGCGGGTCAGGCGGCATCTCTGGAGAGAAGGAATGGGTGACATTTCTGGTCATGATCCTTCTTCAGACAGACGAGGCAAACAAGTCTGAAGAAGGGTCTCAACCCAAAACACCACCCATTCCTTTTGTCTAGAGATGCTGCCGGTCCCGCTGAGTTACTCCAGCAATTTGTGTCTAACTTCTACAATTCCTTGTTTCTAGAATGAAAGGTTTGCTGGCTGCAATTCCGCAATCCAACACTAGAGCGTGCCCTTGTCTGCGGGTTTGATCAGCCACTGTTCAAGATCACCAAGCTCCCCCTAAATAAGGTCATGTGCTAGGAGCAGAATTAGGCCATTCGGCCCAGTAGGTCTACTCCACCATTCAATCATGGCTGATCTATCTCTCCCTCTCAACCCCATTCTCCTGCCTTCTCTCCATAACCTCTGACACCCGTACTAATCCAGAATCTATAAATCTCTGCCTTAAAAATATTCACAGACTTGGCCTCTGTGGCAAAGAATTCCACAGATTCACCACCCTCTGACTAAAGAAATTTCTCCTCATCTCCTTCCTAAAATAACGTCCTTTAATTCTGAGGCTGTGACCTCTAGTCCTACACTCTCCCACTAGTGGAAACATCCTCTCCACATCCACTCTATCCAGGCCTTTCACTATTCTGTAAGTTTCAATGAGATCCCCCCTCATCATTCTTCTAAACTCCAGCGAGTACAGGCCCAGTACCGACAAACGCTCATCATATGTTAACCCACTCACTCATGGGAATGTGTTCCGGTGGATGTAAGTGTGAATGTGACCCTTTCAAGTTAGTTGAGTTTAGTTTAGAGATACATAACGGAAACGCGTCCATCAACCCACCGGCCAGTGATCGCCGTACACTAGCACTATCCTACACACGAGGGACAATTTACAATTTTTTACCAAAGCCAATTGACCTACAAACCTGTACTGTGGGAGGAAAATGTGGGAGGAAAATGTGGGAGGAAACCGGAGCATCCGGAGAAAACCCACGTGGTCACAGGGCGAACGTACAAACTCTGTACGGACAGCTCCTGAGGTCAGGAATGAATGCGGGTCACTGGCCCTGTGAGGCAGCAACTCTACCGCTGCGCCCCTGTTACATCTCTTTTGTCCTCACCTTAAACCTATGTCCTCTGGTTCATGATTTCCCCAACTCTAGATAAAAGACTGTCATTCACTCTATTCCCTTGATGATTTTGTACACCTCTGTAAGATGACTCCTCAGCCTCCTGCACTCCAAGGAATATAGTCCTAGCCTGCCCAACCTCTCCCTAGAGCTCAGTCACAAATGGTCAATTGTTCGCACCGGGTGGGCAATTGTAGTCGTATCGCATGGAAACAGGCTCTTCAGCCAAGTCCAAGCCAGCCAAGATGCCCCATCTACATTAGTATCACCTGCCTGCATTTGGCACAAATCCCTAGAAACCTTTCTTCTCTGTGTACCTGTTCAAATGTCTTTTAAATCCTATTATAATCTCTGCCTCAACTACCTCCTCTGGCAGCTCGTTCCATACACCCACCACTCTCTGAGTGAAACCCCTCTCACTCCTTCAGTGCCTCCAGCTTGTCATATCATCTACATCGAACCCGATTACTTCTTCTTCTTCTTCTTCCGTGTCCATCATCCATGTTTCAAATGTTACATCACTGTCATCGTCTGTCCTGAAAAGGGACGCAAGCTTTTTGTGTCACTGTAGCGTGCCCAACCCACCTGCACTGAGCTGCAGTCTCGCAAAATAAAGCTGGAGTTTAGAAGGATGAGGGGGGACCTCATTGAAACTCACCGAATAGTGAATGGCCTGGGTAGAGTGGATGTGGAGAGGATGTTTCCACTAGTGGGAGTCTAGGACCAGAGGTCCCGGGGAGGCACGAGGGCCCGATCCACCCGCCAGACAACTGCACCGCCGCCGACCAGAACGACGGCCGGAACGCGCCCCGGTAGGCCCGACTTGCCCCACGGGCCACCCAGGGGACTGCAGTGAAGCTGGGCGGCGAGGCCTGTCTGGGCCGAAGGAGCCCCAGAGATGGCGGTGATGGTAGACTCAGCAGCGGCAGCGGGTGCCGCAGCCTTGGTGGTGCCTCGCGGTCGATGAACGTGAGGGGGGACGGGAAGACAATGTGTACCTGGCGTGGGGGGACCGCCATGAAGAACAACAGGAGACCCGGTGTGGGGAGGGGTCACACACTACTTTAGAATCCTCTGCCCAGGGGATAAGCCTGTGTTTGTTTGTTTGTACGTCTGTTCCGGTGAAGGCGCTGTGCACACGGCAGCCAGCCAACAGTTGCTTGTCTTTTTCTTTTTGTTCTCACTTTTAATTTCAAGTTTTTATGTACCTTGTGTGTTGTGACTGTAGGCAGACCAATTTCCCTCTGGGATGAATAGTTTTATCGTATCGTATCACAGCCTCAGAATAAAAGGACGTTCATTTAAGAAGGAGATGAGGAGGAATTTCTTTAGTCAGAGGGTTGTGAATCTGTGGAATTAAATGCCACATAACGCTGTAGAGGCCAAGGCAATATATATATTTAAGGCAGAGATAAATAGATATATTCTTGATTAGTATGGGTGTCAGGGGTTATGGGGTGAAGGCAGGAGAATGGGGTTAAGAGGGGTAGATCTGCCAAGTTTGAATGGCGGAGTAGATTTGATGGGCCGAATGGCCTAATTCTGTTCCTATAACATGATCCCAGACTATCCCTTCAGCCACCTTGTACACATTGGGTGTACAAGCAAAGAATTTCACTGTGCCTTGTCACATGTGACAAGAGTATTCCCTTCCATTCCAGCCACCGAGTGCCCACTCACAACACGAGGCAGATAGAGAGCTTTCCGAAGCTGGGAGGATTGTGGGTCTTCAGGTCGCCATTATCACGAGGACTATTACACCAGGCAAAGTCGGGGGATGGTGGGGGTAGAGGAAACACGGATCAAAATGATCTAACCAGACATAACAGGTCAATCTCGGGAAGGCAGATGGCTAAACCACGATCAGAGATCACCAACATTTCATTTACACGGATTAAACATAGAATCAGGTTTCTGGCGGCATGTCGGTCTTTATAACCAGAGGGCGAGAAATACAAAGTTTACAGTCACGTTTACATGCACGTCCATCAGAGAGTCGACACAGACAGACACCCAATTGTGTTCACTGCTCCATAATCCCGAGAGCTCCTCGGCTCGCTCAGTCACGGGTGGGAGATGGCGTCTAGTCGGTTGTGCACAATCTCAGTTGGCGCTACAGAGTTCCAGCGGCGGTGAGGTGTGACCGCCTTATAACGTTGCAAACAGCCGCTCACACTGGATAGGAGGAGTGGGTGGCGTTTCGGGTCGAGATCTGAAGAAGGGTCTCGACCTGAAATCCATGTTCTCCAGAGATGGTGTCCGACCCGCTGACTTTCTCCAGCACTTTGTGTCTATCTTCGGTATAAACCAGCATCTGCAGTTCCTTTTTACACAGTCTTTCGCAGATGCTGCCTGAGCCGCGGTGTTCTTCCAACACTTTGTGCTCTGCTCACGATTCCAACAACAGACGTTCCTTGCGTCCTCTGTTAAGTTAAAGGTGTCGGCCATTCGGCCCCTCGCGCCTTCTGATAGCACCATCACCGATCCGTTCCCTCTGAACTACTTTTCTGTCCCGACGCTGATTATTTCAATGTCCCAGCCTCTGTTCACCCGCATTGAATGCAGTCGGTGACCGACTCCTCCAAAGCGGGGGCTCCATAGACTCCCCCCTCCCGGTGCTGACATCTCTCGGCCCTGACTGACAACCTCACAGGTAGGGGACTCAGCATTTTGTGAATAAATACCTTCGATTTGTACCAGCATCTGCAGTTATTTTCTTATATACTACCTGTGTCCCCAGGCAGGTCACCTCTGGCATCTAACCCACTGAGCCCTGTGTCAACTTCAAGGCAGCAATTCACAATGAACCACGTTACAGACCAAGTCTGCGAAACACTCTCGGAAAATATCCCCCCAGCCCACCCCGTCCCCAACTACTCGTGGGAGGGGGCGATCACACCTGTAGGCGCTTATTCACAAAATGCTGGAGTAACTCAGCGGGTCAGGCAGCATCTCAGGAGAGAAGGAATAGGTGACGTTTCGGGTCGAGACCCTTCTTCAGACTGATGCCATCTGTAGGCGCTATCGCAGATGTGGCCACACCAGTGCACTATATAAATGCAGTGAACTCTTTTATTCTGACCCAGTGCCAATAAAAACAAACATATAAATTATTTATGTAAGAAGGAACGGCAGATGCTGGTTTAACCCGAAAAAAGCGATCTACCGGTTGTCAAATACTTTAATCCCCCTTTCCATTCTCACACTAACCTTCCTGACCTCGGCCTCCTCCATTGTCAGAGTGAGGCCAAACGCAAATTGGCAGCTTACAGCCCAGGAGTATGAATCTGATTTCTCTAACTTCAGGTAACCCATTCTTTCCCCCTCTCTCTTTCCACCACCCCCAAGTCATACCAGCTTCAAGGTCGTCTTGTTGAGTCTCATAGTCTCTACTCGTTCTCTCCTGACCCACATTGGCCTCTTTCCTTTATCATCGTGACTTTTACGCATATTTTCATTCGTTTGTTCTATATCTCTCTCTCCTTCACCGTCTGACTGTATCTCTCGTTTCCCTCTCCCCCGACTCTCAGTCTGAAGATGGGTCTCGACCCCAAACGTCACCCATTCCTTCTCTCCAGAGATGCTGCCTGTCCCGCTGAGTTACTCCAGCATTTTGTGTCTAAATTATTTCTATTTGTTTGCTACTACAAGGAATGGTCCAACTGTCGCCAGTGAAAGATCTCCTTCCTGGTCCGTTTGCCCCCTAAACCAGTTACAAGTGAAAGTGCTGGAGGAACTCAGCAGGTCAGGCAGCATCTGTGGAGGGAATGAACAGACGATATTTCGGGTAACGAACATCTTCTCCAGTCTAACAAAAATCTGTCCATCCCCTCCACGGATGCCGCCTGACCCACTGTGTTCTCCAGCACTTTGGGTTTTTTTTCACTATAGAGTCCAGCATCTGCGGTTCCTCGTGTCCCCATCGGTCGCTCCGTTGAGCGAGTCCATTGGATTCCTCTTGACACTCGGAGCAGCAGCAACAGCAACAGCGGCGCGGGGCTCGGCGAAGTCAAGTCCTTCCGCGCCGATGTCCAAAGGGCCTTGTATCCCCGGCCAGTCTCAGTCAGTCACGGATTATTTACACACCAGGGAGGGGCGATGCCCCGTTTGTGTGGCTCTGGGCTGGAGCGTTGTCTGCCACAGTTCCCCGGGCCGGGCCAGGCCAGGCCAGGCCAGGCCGGGCCGGTCTACAGCTGCGGCCGCACATGGGCGGAGAGGTAGGGCGTGGGATAGCCAGCCAGCGGGTAGAGTCGGTGCCGGAGGAAGGAGTCGTAGGAAGGTCCGGCTGCCCAATGTTTGTAGAGATCCAGCGGGTATCCAGGAGCGGCGAGAGTCCCCGCCGGCCCGGCGGGCGCCATGAAAGAGTTGAAGGCGAGCGAGGGGACGAGGGAGGAATAGAGCGCCTGCCCTTTGAATGGGAGGAGGTAGGCGGCTGGGAACCGCTCTCTCAGAGTCAGCGCCGGGGCTGGGCTGGGGAGGTGGGCTCCGGGCACCGCCAACAGCCAGGTGGGCGGAGGGGTTTTGGCCGGCTTGTCCTCCTGGCCCACCGGCTCCTTCACCACTCGCAGCGGGGACACGACGCGGAGCCTCTTGCCCATAGCCGCCTCCGCCAGCGGGCCCGCCTCGCACAGAGCGCCGGCCGCCTTCAGCCGCTTTGCCGGGACCCTCCGCGGCAACGCCACGCTGAGAGGCGGCACCCAGCACGACTTAGGCCGGCCTGGCTGGGCTGCCCACGGGGGGTGGTGGTGGGCGAGGACCCGGGGTCGGGGTGTGGTGAGGTCGGTGGGCCGCTCGCACAGCTCGCTGTAGCCGCGACAGCAGGGTCTGAGGGGCAGGGGCTTCACCGCGGCTGGCCGGAGCGGGGGCACCGGGCCATGTCCACTCTCCCCCGCTGTCCGACGGACGGGCAGCCAGTCCCCGCTGCTGGCCAGGCGCGGTGGTGGTGGTGGTGGTGGCGGGGGCGGCTGGATGACCGAGGGTCTGGCCAGACTGACCGCTCCGCCCCCGGCCGCCGCCTCCGCCACCGCCCCTCTCTGGGCGAGGACCTTCTTCTTGGCTAAAGGCGACAGGATTCCCCGCTCCTTCCAGGGCGAGGAGCGGTGGGGCCCCAACCCTGACCCCAGCGCCGGCTCCCCGCCGCCCTCTCCCCGCCCCCCCGGCCGCCCCCCGCAGCTCCTCATTCGACCCCGGACGGGGATCCTTGTCGCCGGCTGGTCGCGGGCACCCGGCGCAGCATTTCTCTCCCGTCGTCGCCCCGTCCGTTCCCGGGCACTTGTGATCTTCGGGAGGAGAGGGGCAGTGGCGGCGAGGGTCCCGGGCCGACACGACACCGACCCCGTGTCCGCATTGGCCGCCGGAGGGGGGTATCTGTGTGTGTGGGGGGGGGGGGGGGGGAGACACAAAGCAGAAATCCTCAGTCACAGGGCTGACAAAACTACATCTACACCCCACGCTGCCTCGGCAAGGCCCAGCATCATCAAGGCCCGGCATCATCAAGGCCCGGCACCATCAAGGCCCGGCACCATCAAGGCCGGCACCATCAAGGCCCGGCACCATCAAGGCCCGGCACCATCAAGGACCGGCACCATCAAGTACCGGCACCATCAAGTACCGGCACCATCAAAGACCGGCACCATCAAGGACCGGCACCATCAAGTACCGGCACCATCAAAGACCGGCACCATCAAGGACCGGCACCATCAAGGACCGGCACCATCAAGGACCGGCACCATCAAGGTCCGGCACCATCAAGGACCGGCATCATCAAGGACCGGCATCATCAAGGACCGGCATCATCAAGGACCAGCATCATCAAGTTGTCTCACCCGGCCACTCTCTCTTCTCCCCTCTCCCGTCGGGCACAAGGTACAGACGTGTGAAAACGCACACCTCCAGATTCAGGGACAGTTTATCGGCTGTTATCAGGCAACTGAACCATCGACACAAAGTGCCGGAGTAACTCAGCGGGACAGGCAGCATCACTGTTGAAAAGGAATTGCGTGACGAAGGGTCTCGACCCGAAACGTCACCCATTCCTTCCCTGCCGAGATGCTGCCTGTCCTGATGAGTTACTCCAGCACTTTGTGTCTACCTTCAGACTAAACCAGCATCTGCAGTTCCTTCCTACACAATTAGAGGGCGGTGTTGGACTACTATCCACCTCATTGGAGACCCTTGGGCTCCCTTTGATCGGACATTACTGGCTTTACCTTGCACTAAACGTTATTTCCTTATCATGTATCTGTAGTGTGGATGGCTCGATCGTAATCATGTATTGTCCTTCCTCTGACTGGTTGGCACGCAACAAAGCTTTTCATTGTACCTCGGTACGTGTGACAATAAACCAAACTGAGCTAAACTGAGGTGTAGGAGAATGATCCAGGAATGATTGGGTGAATGTACGATGAGTGTTTGACAGCACTGGGCCTGTACTCGCTGGAGTTTAGAAGGATGAGGGGGGACCTCATTGAAACTTACTGCATAATGAAAAGCCTGGATAGAGTGGATGTGGAGAGGATGTTTCCACCAGTGGGAGAGTCTAGGACCAGAGGTCACAGCCTCAAAGTTAAAGGACGTACCTTTAGGAAGGAGATGGAGGAATTTCTTTAGTCAGAGGGTGGTGAATCTGTGGAATTCTTTGTCACAGACAGCTGTTGAGACCAAGTCATTGGGTATTTTTAAAGTGGAGATTAATATTTTCTTGATTTTAAGGGTGTCAAAGGGCACAGAGAGAAGGCAGGAGAATGGGGTTGAGAGGGAAAGATAGATAGAAACATAGTAACATAGAAAATAGGTGCAGGAGTAGGCCATTCGGCCCTTCGAGCCTGCACCGCCATTCAATATGATCATGGCTGATCATCCAGCTCAGTAGCCTGTACCTGCCTTCTCTCCATACCCCCTAATCCCTTTAGCAAAAAGGGCCACATCTAACTCCCTCTTAAATATAGCCAATGAACTGGCCTCAACTACCTTGTGTGGCAGAGAATTCCACAGACTCACCACTCTGTGTGAAGAAATGTTTTCTCATCTCGGTCCTAAAAGACTTCCACCTTATCCTTAAGCTGTGACCCCTGGTTCTGGACTCCCCCAACATCGGGGTCAATCTTCCGGCATCTAGCCTCTCCAACCCCTTAAGAATTTTATATGTTTCTATAAGATCCCCCCTCAGTCTTCTAAATTCCAGCGAGTATAAGCCCAGTCTATCCAGTCTTTCCTCATATGAAAGTCCCGCCATCCCAGGGATCAATCTGGTGAACCTTCTCTGTACTCTCTCTAAGGCAAGAACGTCTTTCCTCAGGTTAGGAGACCAAAACTGCACACAATACTCCAGGTGCGGTCTCACCAAGGCCCTGTACAACTGCAGCAGAACCTCCCTGTTCCTAAACTCAAATCCTCTTGCTATGAATGCCAACATACCATTCGCTTTCTTCACTGCCTGCTGCACCTGCATGCTTGCTTTCAATGACTGGTGCACCATGACACCCAGGTCACGTTGCATCTCCCCTTCTCCCAATCGGTCACCATTCAGGTAATACTCTGCTTTCCTGTTCTTGCCGCCAAAGTGGATAACCTCACATTTATCCACATTATATTGCATCTGCCATGCATTTGCCCACTCGCCTAATCTATCCAAGTCACTCTGCAGCCTCCTAGCATCCTCCTCGCAGCTAACACTGCCACCCAGCTTCATGTCATCCGCAAACTTAGAGATGTTGCATTCAATTCCCTCGTCCAAATCATTAATATACACTGTAAATAACTGGGGTCCCAGCACTGAGCCTTGCGGTACCCCACTAGTCACTGCCAGCCATTCCGAAAAGGACCCGTTTATTCCTACTCTTTGCTTCCTGTCCGCCAACCAATTTTCTATCCACCTCAACACTGAACCCTCAATACCGTGTGCTTTAAGTTTGTACACCAATCTCCTATGTGGGACCTTGTCGAAGATCACCCATGATTGAATGGCGGTGTACACTCAATGGGCCGAATGGCCTAATTCTGCTCTTGTCTTATGCAATCTGTTCGAGGAGCCCAGCCACCACTTGTATCAGTCTTGTTGAAGATAGCAGCACCCTCGATGGGCCGAATGGTGCACAAGCCACTCGGCCCCTCGAGTCTATCCTGCCATTCAGTCTGATGCTGGTTGATATTGCCCCAGGTCTGCTCTGCTCCTCTCCCTGTTGCCCTGAGCACACTGATCCATAACCCATGGGCTTCTGGTTTAGTTTAGAGAGAGAGCGCAGAAACAGGCCCTTCTGACCACCGGGTCCGCACCGACCAGCGATCCCCGTACACTAACACTATCCTACACACACTAGAGACAAGTTATGATTTTTACCAAAGCCAATTAACCTGCACGTCTTTGGAGTGTGGGAGGAAACCAGAGATCCCGGGAAAAGCCCATGCAGGTCACAGGGAGAACGTACAGATAAGCACCTGTTGTCAGGATCGAACGCGGGTCTCTGGCGCTGCAAGGCAGCAACTCTACCGCTGTGCCACCCCTCTTTGTCTGGGAGAGGAGGCCATTCGGCCCATCAGGTTTATGCCAGTTCCAGGAGCAATCCCACCAGTCTCCTCCCCCAGTTATCTCCCCACAGGCCCATCAACTCCCCCCACATTCTACCCCTCACCCCCGCACAATTTACAGCGGCACATTCACCCATCAACCTGCACCAGAACACCTGGGGAAACCCACGCAGTCACAAGAAGAACGTGCAATCTCCACATGAACAGCACCCGATGTCAGGATGGAACCCGGATCGCCGGTGCTGTGAGGTAGTGGCTCTACCCGCTGTACCGCCGTCCCCCGTAGACAGCCGGGAGGTGTGGGTTACCGTACCTCACTGCCCTGGCTGTCCTGCACGCCGGCCTTCCCTGGTCTCCGCTTGCTGTTCTGTTCCTTCAGCAGCTCAGCGCTAGAGCCCTTGCCGTCATTGCCCCGGACCACCTTGTACTGTTTCCGAGGCTTGCCCGCCGGCAGAGGACGGTCAGCTTCCCCCTTCAGGTGGCGCTCGTACGGCAACACCAGTCTGTCCCACGGAGAGGGGAGGGGAAGAGAGGGAGGGGGAGAGAGGGAGGGGGAGAGAGGGAGGGGGAGAGAGGGAGGGAGGGAGGGGGAGGGAGGGAGGGGGAGGGAGGGAGGGAGGGGGAAGAGAGGGAGGGGGAGAGAGGGAGGGGGAGAGAGGGAGGGGGAGAGAGGGAGGGAGAGAGGGAGGGAGAGAGGGAGAGAGGGAGGGAGAGAGGGTGGGGAGAGAGGGAAGGAGGGGGAGAGGGGGAGAGGAGGGAGGAGGGGAGAAGGGGAGGGAGGAGGGGAGGGGGAGAGAGGGAGGGAGGGAGGGAGGGAGGGAGGGGGAGAGAGGGAGAGAGGGAGGGGGAGAGAGGGAGGGGGAGAGAGGGAGGGAGGGAGAGGGAGGGAGGGGGAGAGAGGGAGGGGGAGAGAGGGAGGGGGAGAGAGGGAGGGGGAGAGAGGGAGGGGAGAGGGGGAGGGGAGAGGGGGAGAGAGGGAGGAGGAGAGTTTAGTTTCTTTAGTACCGAGGTACAGTGAAAAGCTGTTGTTGCATACTAACCAGTCAGCGGAACAATAATACATGATTACAATTGAACCATCCACTGTGTAATGATACATGATAGAGGGAATAATGTCTCGTGCAAGTTAAAGGAACATGAATGGTTTCTCCCTCCGCATATGCTGCCTGACCTATTGAGCATTTCCAGCATTCTCTTTTTTTTTACAAGAGTCAGCTTGAGCCTTGTGCAGTGCCCTGGAGCAGGGATGGAGTCGATGTAACCGGGGCTCATGGTGGAAAGTGAAGACAAGAGGAGGCAATGTTGCCAACATTTAGCACCAGGAGACATTTGTTCATCCAGAAGTGAGTAATGGATAGGTAATCTGGGAATACTGGTAAAGGAGGGGTCGAGGAGAGTGGAATCAAAGAACTGCAGATACTAGTTAATGTACAAAAAGGGCACAAAGTGCTGGAGTAACTCAGTGGGTTCGGCAGCATCTCTGGAGAACATGGCTAGGTTACGTTTCGGGTCGAGACCCTTCCTCAGATGTGAGAGCCAGGCATGGGTCGGATCTCAATCTGGAAACGTTGTGAACGCTGCCCAGTCCATCTCCAGCTCCCATTGAAGGGATTTACCGGAGTCGCTGCCTCAAAAAGGCAGCCAGCATCATCAGAGACCCACACCACCCTGGCCACACGCTCATCTCACCACTGCCATCGGAAAGAACCTGAAAACTATAACATCCAGGTTCAGGAACAGCTTCTCCCCTACAGCCATCAGGGTATTAATATATATTTTAATATATATATATATATACATACACACTGAACTTTTTTTCTCATTTATTATATTGTTTAGTGTACTATGTTTACATACTGTGTTGTGCTGCTGCAAGTAAGAATGTCATTGTTCTATCTGGGGCACATGACAATGAAACACTCTGGACTCTTGGAATGATTGTTGGTTGAAGGGTGTGTGTTTGACCAGTCAGTGGTGGATCCCTCCCAAACTTATACGTTTGGTACATCTCATCTGTTTGGATAGCATGCAAAACAAAACTATTCACTTGGCGATAATAGATCTAATCCTAAACCAGGATGACAGGGAGGAACAAGAAACTGCAAAAGCTGGTTTCTATAAAAAATAAAGACACCAAGTACTGGAGTAACACAGCAGGTGTAGGGTGGCACTGTAGAGTTGCTGCCTTGCAGCACCGGAGACCCGGGTTCGATACCAAATACGGGTGCTGTCTGTATGGAGTTTGTATGTTCTCCCCGTGACCGTGTGGGTTTTCTCCGAAATCTTTGGTTTCCTCCCATATTTGAAAGACGTACAGGTTTCTAGGTTAATTGGCTTGGCATCAATGTAAATTGTCCCTGGTGTGTGTAGGATAGTGTTAGTGTGCAGGGAATGCTCATCGGTGCGGACTCTGTAAATTGCCCCCAGTTTGTAGGGATTGGATGAGAAAGTGGGATAACAGAATTAGTGTGATCGAGTGATTGATGGTCGGCGTGGACTCAGCGGGCCGAAGGGCCTGTTTCCACGCTGCATCTCTAAACTAAAGTAAAAAGCAGGTCAGGCTGCATGCAACTGGAGAATGTGGATAGGTGATGTTTCGGGTTAGAACCCTTCTTGGCAACTGCCCCAGACGGCCAGCAGAGGGGGCGAGTGAGCTGCAGGGATACCCATCCCTCCACACGGGTGGGTGTCTTGTCTCTGCACTGTGCCCACTGGCAGTGCCCACTCCTACCTCTCGTAGTGCCGCCGAGTACAGGTGGCGGCGCTGGTACTGCCTGGGCTCCCCCCCAGCTCGTCGTAAATATTCTTCCAGAGACGGCTCGTGGTGATCTGCAGGAGCAGAGACAGAGTTTAGTTGTAGACTTCGTTTTATAGATACAGCGTGGAAACAGGCCCTTCGGCCCACCGGGTCCGCGCCGACCTGCGATCCCCGCACATTAACACTATCCTACACACACTGGGGACAATTTTTACATTTACCAAGCCAATTTACATATGTACCTGTACGTCTTTGGAGTGGGCAGAGTTGAGTTTTATTTTTTAGTTTAGAGATACAGCACAGGAACAGACTGTTTGGCGCACTGAGTCCTGCCGACCAGCGATCACCGGTTCACACTAGTTCTATGTGATCCCACTTTCTTATTCAATTCCTACACACTTGGGGCAATTTACAGAGGGCCAATTAACCTACAAACCCGCATGTCTTTGTTAGACACAAGGAACACAAGGATGCTTGATAACAAAATAAAAGACACTAGGTGCTGGAGTAATTCAGTGGGCCAAGAAGCATATCTGGGGTACCTGGATAGGGTTGAGGGAGGAAACCGGAGCACCCAAAGGAAACGTTCTCCACGTGGTCACAGGGAGAACGTGCAAACTGCACACAGACAATGCCCATGGTCAGGATCGAACCCAGGTCTCTGGCGCTGTGAGGCAACGGCTCTACCAGTATGCAACTGGTCAGTGGTGCTGGGTGGCAGTGGGCAGCATCTCCAAACATCAGTCTGAAGAAGGATCTTGAGCCGAAACTTCCCCCATCCCTTGTCTCCAGAGACGCTGCCTAGCCCGCTGTTAGTCCAGCATTTGGTGTAAATCGGCATTTGTAGTTCCATCCAACACATCTCCAAACATCATCCTGGCACCGACACCCTCTTCCCCCCAGCACCCTCCCCTCACTCCAATGTAACACCTGTTTGATCTCTCGCCTTTCCCAGCTCTTATGAAGGGAGAGAGGGGCCCAGTGAAAAAGCTGGATGAGGCCAGGAAGAATTTGGACAGGCTGGACCTTTTCTTCTTTAATGCAAAGGAGGCTGAGGGGTGACGTTATAGAGGTGTACAAGATCGTGAGGGGCACGCGTTAAGTGAACGCTCACAGACTTTTTCCTAGGGTAGAGGATTCTAACACTAGAATGCATCGGCTTATGGTGAGAAAAAGAGATTTAAGAGGGCAATTTATTCACCCCGGGGGTAGTCCGTATCTGGAATGAGCTGCCAAAGGAATCTGTAGAAGCAGATACAAATCTGACTTTTAAAATACATTTGGACAGATAAATGGATAAGAAGGGTATAGACGGAAATGGACTAAGTTCATTCTTGTGAAATTACTGGTAGAGGATTGGTGTGGTGTTGGTTTTGCCTGTCATGCTGGCGGTTTTAAATCATCAGTATAATTGTATCAGTTCTCTGTACACGCACACTTCCTGACATATAGTCATTATTTCTCAGTATAACCTGAATTCCCTTGTCTGAAGTTAACGGTTCGCAGGGGGAAGGGGAGGGAATTCCCCACTTTGTCAGCAGCGTGCTCTCCACGCAGCAGATGGTCGTGTTCCTGCCCCTCTCCAGCATTTATTCCCACTGCCCCCACCTCACCAGCCAACCTGCCCTGTGCTTCCTTTGACTTCACCTACTTCTTGTTGATTCTCCAGGTTAACAATCTCCCATTTCTCATTTCTATCTTCCCAAAATGCACAAGCAGGATTGCCCATTGCCTGCCCCACCAAACTCATCTCCACATACCTCGATTTTTACCTTGTTCAGTCCCTTCCAACTTACACCCGAGGCACCTCACATACCCTTCATCACTTCAACAACTTCCAATTCCTCGACCCCATTTCTCCATCTTCACCATGGATGTCCAGTCCCTTTACACCTCCATCCTCCACCAGGAAGGACTCAAGGCCTTCCGGGTTCTTTCTTGACAGAGACCCAATATGTTTGGGCAGCTTACAACCCAGTGGTATGAATATTGATTTCTCTAACTTTAAGTAACCCTTGCACCCCATCTCTTTCCATCCCTCCCATTCAAGAGAGAGCTAGATAGAGCTGCATTCAAGAGAGAGCTAGATAGAGCTCTTAAGGATAGCGGAGTCAGGGGGTATGGGGAGAAGGCAGGGACGGGGTACTGATTGAGAATGATCAGCCATGATCACATTGAATGGCGGTGCTGGCTCGAAGGGCCGAATGGCCTCCTCCTGCACCTATTGTCTATTGTCTCCCCCACCCAAGTCGTACCAGCTTCAAAGTCGTCTTGTTGACTCATTGGCTCTACTGCTTTTTGCCTAGGTCACAGCTAATAATGGCCTGTTTCCCATATCATCGTTACTTTTTTGCATATCTTTCATTCATTTGTTCTAATATCTCTCTACATCACTGTCTATATCTCTAGTTTCCCTCTCCCCTGACTCTCAGTCTGAAGAATGGTCTCAATTGGAAACGTCATCCATTCCTTTTCTCCAGAGATGCTGTCCGACCCGCTGAGTTACTCTGGCTTTTTGTGTCTATCTTCCTAATCGGTTCCCCTCCACTAGCACTCTCCTCCACCTGGCTGAACTTGTCCTCACCCTCAACATCTTTCCCTCACTTTCTTCAAGCTAAAGGTGTAGCCCTGGGCACTCACATGTGCCCCAACTATGCTGCCCTTTTGCTGGTTCAATTTAATGTGGAGTTACAGCGTGGAAACAGGCCCTTCAACCTGTTTTTTAAAATTTATTGAACTTTCGTTTATTGTTATGTTTTCGACTTTGCACTATTATTGCCATTTATTTTTGTTTGTTTTATTAGATAGATATATATATATACTGAACTTTTATTTGTTTATATGGGTTTTACAGAGCACTATGTTTATATATACCGAACTTATCTCTACCTACCTCGACTCCATCCTATCCCCCCTGGTTAAATCCCTCCCCACCTACGTCCAAGACACCTCACACGCTCTCCATCTCCTGGATAACTTCCGGTTCCCAGGCCCCCACTCCCTCATTTTCACCATGGATGTCCAGTCACTCTACACCTCCATCCCCCACAAGGATGGTCTCGACCGTAGAACCAGCCAATCCCCATCGACCAACACTCTCCTCCGCCTAGCAGAGCTGATTCTTACCCTCAACAACTTCTCCTTTGACTCCTCCCACTTCCTCCAAACCAGAGGCGTAGCTATGGGCACTCGCATGGGCCCTAGCTATGCCTGCCTCTTTGTCGGGTACGTCGAACAATCCCTGTTCCAGACGTACACTGGCCCCATCCCCGAACTCTACCTCCGCTACATCGACGACTGCATTGGTGCTACCTCTTGCACCCATGCAGAACTCACTGACTTCATACACTTCACCTCCAATTTCCATCCTGCCCTTAAATATACCTGGACTATCTCTGACATCTCCCTCCCGTTTCTGGACCTCACCATCTCCATCACAGGAGACAGACTAGTGACGGACATTTACTACAAGCCCACCGACTCGCACAGCTATCTGGACTACACTTCTTCCCACCCGGTCCCCTGCAAAAAGTCTATCCCCTACTCCCAATTCCTCCGTCTACGCCGCATCTGCGCCCGGGATGAGGTGTTTCAGACTAGGGCTTCCGAGATGTCCTCATTCTTCAGAAAACGGGGCTTCCCCTCCTCCATTATAGATGAGGCTCTCACTAGGGTCTCTTCTACATCCCGCAGCTCCGCTCTTGCTCCCCCTCCCCCCACTCGCAACAAGGACAGGATCCCCCTCGTTCTCACCTTCCACCCCATCAGCCAGCGGATCCAACATATCATCCACCAACATTTCCGTCACCTACAACGGGACCCCACCACTGGCTATATCTTCCCATCCCCTCCCCTCTCTGCGTTCCGCAGAGACCGTTCCCTCCGTAACTCCCTGGTCCACTCGTCCCTTCCTACCCAAACCACCCCAACCCCGGGCACTTTCCCCTGCAACCGCACGAGATGCAACACCTGTCCCTTTACCTCCCCCCTCAACTCCATCAAAGGACCCAAACAGTCTTTCCAGGTGAGACAGAGGTTCACCTGCACCTCCTCCAACCTCATCTATTGCATCCGCTGCTCTAGATGTCAACTTATTTATATCGGCGAAACCAAGCGCAGGCTCGGCGATCGCTTCGCTGAACACCTGCGCTCGGTCCGCATTAACGCAACTGATCTCCCGGTGGCCCAGCACTTTAACTCCCCCTCCCATTCCCAGTCTGACCTCTCTGTCATGGGCCTCCTCCAGTGCCATAGTGAGGCCCGCCGGAAATTGGAGGAGCAGCACCTCATATTTCGCCTGGGCAGTTTGCAGCCCGGTGGTATGAACGTCGACTTCTCCAACTTCAGATAGCTCCTCTGTCCCTCCCTTCCCCTCCTCCTTCCCAGATCTCCCTCTATCTTCCTGTCTCCACCTATATCCTTCCTTTGTCCCACCCCCGACATCAGTCTGAAGAAGGGTCTCGACCCGAAACGTCACCCATTCCTTCTCTCCCGAGATGCTGCCTGACCTGCTGAGTTACTCCAGCATTTTGTGAATAAATGTTTATATATCTGTTGTGCCACTGCAAGAATACATTTCATTGTTCCATTTTGGGACATATGACAATAAAACACTCTTGGCAACTCTGTTTACAGACCTATTAAGTTGCTGCATGAATGAGTTTCATTGATCCATTTTCAGTACATTTGACAATTAAACATTGTTGACTTATGTTCCGAGTGGTTTATTTAACGTGTTCAATTTCTACGGCTGTACCGACGGATGTGATGGAGGGAATTGTGTGGAACAGGAGGACAGATTTCTATCTGAATTTAACGCCGAGAGATTCCATCCTGAGCATGTAAAAACATGGAACTGCAGATGCTGGTTTACACAAATAAAACCGCACAAAGTGCTGGAGCAACAGTGAATCAGGCAGCAGCTCTGGAGAACATGGACAGGCAGGGTTTAGGGTTGGGACCATTCTTCAGACAGGATAGGCAACATTTCAGGTCGGGATCCTTCTGAATAGGTGATGTTTTGTCGCAGGACCTTCTAGATATTATCTCCCTAGATTCCCACATGATGCGGAGCAAGAACTGACAGTGAAAGCATGGCGGCTGTGTTTTCACCATCAAGGAAAGGATACTCATCCTACTTGGTGAAATTACAGAGAAAGACTCAGCAACCAACCCAAACACTGAGGCAGCAAAAGAGAACGGGGACGTGAGAGGCTGAGTGAGAGGAATGGGAGGCACAGTAGCACAGCGGTAGAGTTGCTACGTACAGCGCCAGAGACCCGAGTTCCATCCTGGCCTCGGGTGCTGTCCGTGTGGAGTTTGTGCGTTCTCCCTGTGACCGCATGGGTTTCTCCGGGTGCTCCGGTTTCCTCCCACACTCCAAAGATGTACGGGTTTGTAAGTTAATTATTGGCATCTGTAAATTGTCCCTAGTGCGTAGAATAGAATTAGTGTATGGGTAACCGTTTGTTAGCAGAGACTCGGTGGCCCAAAGGGCCTGTTTCCATGCTGTATCTCTGAAATAAAGGAAGGAAGCAAGAAGGAACGTCTAGGAGTAGGAGGGAGAAGGCAGGCAGCATCTCTTGCTCTCTGTAACCTGCTGAGGCTGCAGATTCCTATTTTAATCCTTGCTCCAGATGATGCAACTGTCAGGAATTGTGCTTTTGCTGTGAATTTTGGAGCAACAGCTGCAGTTGCCTTGTCCCTTGATGCCAGCATAGAGTCCATGGGAGACCGACTCTGTCAGTCAGGTCCTGCTGCACGTCACATGAGAATCCAGGGACATCTTGGACCGGAACACTGTCATGTCCAGCAGGCTCCGGCCAGGTAACGTCTGGGCGGCGCAGCGGGTAGAGCTGCTGTCTCAGAGCCAGAGATCCGGGTTCAATCCCGACCTCCGGCACTCGGTGTGTGTTCAGTTTGCACATTCTCCCTGTGACTGTATGCTCCAGTTTCATCCCACATCCCCAAGATGTGCAGGTTTGTAGTTTAAATGGCCTGTAAATTGCCCTCAGTGTGTAGGGAGTGGTGAAATCTGGGGCCAGTTGATTAGAAACTTTGATCTTTTCATTCAACTTTCAATGAAATGTCAAAGGAGAATAAAGGGATGGGACTAATGTAGGACTAAGTAAATGAGTGGTTGATAGTCGGCACGGACCTGTTGGGCCGAAATGCCTGCCTCTGACCTGTATCTCCCCGTGATTCAGTCCTTGCAGACCAGGGAGGTTGGAGTCACCCTAAGCGTGGGGACCCAGGGTCCCTGTCCTGGTGAGCAACCTCTGGGCTCTTTGGAGTTCCCAATAGCTGCCCATCCCCAAACAATGACCGCTCACCCTCCCAGGGAGCTTGACCCATGTCAGGTCACCAGGGTGCAGCTAGATGCTGCTGCTGGGGAAGAAATGCGAATGACGTGAGATTTTTGTCGATGTTTTCCAACACGCCTTGCCAATTCCCAGCTGAGGATTCCTGGGAACCAAAGTCTGGTCAAGTCCCCATGACCAGGAGGTCTCAGAAGGCTGGGATGTTGACGTTTGTTTGGGGCTGGTTTCCAAGTCAAGCCCTTGAGATTGGAATTCATTGGATTGGACACTGCGCAATGGGAAAGACTGGTGCCAAAATGTCAGGGGGAGTACGCGACAGGCCTCCACGCACAAAATGCCGCAGATGCTTCAGATCCAAAATAAAGATAGAAGCTGCCAGAAAGAGTCAGCAGGCCAGGCAGCATGGGTGGGGAGAGGACACTGCTAATGTTCGGGGTTGATGATCTCTCAGTAGAACTGGAAACAGATGCTTCGCTGTCACCTTCTCCTAGCTAACCTCCTTTGATGTCTTGTTTTCACACCTTACACGTCCTCATCTGTGTCTCCCTCTCCCCTGACTCTCATTCTGAAGAAGGGTCTGGACCCGAAACGTCACCCATTCTTTCTATCCAGAGACGATGCCTGCCCTGCTGAGTTACTCCATCTTGGATGGAAACCAACCACGTTTTAAGTTGTCAGGGTGGTGAGGTGGGGCAAGAGGGAATGAACAGGGCGGGTGTGAAGGGGAGCAAGGATTGACGAATTGGTGCTTGACACAGTTGATAGGTGAGGGTGTGATGGTCACCCCACAGGAGATGGGATTGAGGGGACAAGAACTGAACCCTATGTGCCATGAAGCACACAGAGAAAGCCAAGATATCGTGACTGGAAGATGCTGAAGTCAGCATTGAGGCTGGAAGTCTGAGGCAACTCCAGTTAGAGTCCAGTCCAAGTCCAGTCCAGCAAGTCCAAGGTGATATCCTTGAGCTTCGAGCAAGCTTCATGGGAACATGTTAGGACACTAAATACTCTTGAATTTAATAGAGGGGCAAATGCACTGCCTGCATTGCAAGGCAGAGTAAGACCGGGCTGCCAGTCAAAAAAAGACAAAATGCTAGAGTAACTCAGCGGTTCAGACAGGTGATCAGAACATAGATAGGTGACGTTTCGGGTCAGACCCTTCTTCAGTCAAAGCCTGGCTGACTTATGATGGAGGAACACTAATACAGTCGAAGGCTAGAGAGCAGGAACATTACAGGTGGCTGGGATTCGGACCTGTGCCACAGGTAAAGAAAGGTTAGCGGCAAAACTAAAGATGACTCACCACTTCGTAACCGCCCAGCTTCTCCACTGCCTTGTAGAGTGTGGCCAAGTTCACTGCGAAGAGAAGGCAGGCACAGAGTCAGCAAAGGTGGGAACTTCCACTGTGTACAGCGAGAAGAGAGGGCATTGTCTCCCTGCCCCCCCCTGCTCCCGTCACTCCCTGGGCCAGAGGACACCAACGCTCTCACACATGCCCACTCGTGCTGGGTAGCCGTAATCACTGCAGCTTTGTGGAGAAATGAAAGTTCACAGTCGTCCACTGAATGTCAGCATCGTCAGAGACCCACACCACCCTGGCCACACTCTCATCTCGCTGCTACCATCGGGAAGAAGGTACATGAGCCCAAGAACCATGACCGCAAGGTTGAGGAACAGCTTCTTCTCAGCAAACCTCAGGCCCTTGAACACTGCACATCACTAACCTCAGCAACTATAGACTTCGGTTTTGCACCATTATGATCTGGGTACCAAGTATTACTTGGAATTAATTTCTTACATTTTTGATTACCATACATTATCTGTGTGTTATTGCAATAATGGGCCTGTTAAGCTGCAGCAAGTAAGAATTTCATTGTCCTGTTGCTTCTACAAGTAACCATTACATACTCTTGACACTTGAACCACTGGTTTCGCTCCTGGGATCATAGATCAAAGGTTAAATCTCGCTCCTGGGAATGGGACTGGCAGTGAGGGAGCACCTTGGGGTTCTGAGGGAGCACTGCTTCACCAAGGGAGCATGAGCAACGCTGTCCATGCGGTGGCATTGCTGAGTCGTATGGGGAGTCAGAGCAGAGGGATTGCTGCGATGTTGGGGAGCGGAGCGAGGGAGCGGAGCGAGGGAGCGTATCACAGCCTCCAGGAAGTGGGGACAGTGGTCAGTGGGGACACACTGCTGAAGGGATAGTTTTTTTTAAGATGAGGATTTAAACCGAGTCTGTGGCCTCGTAATGAATCCCACAAATGTAATCACGGGGAGAGGGCTCGCTTGTGATTGGGGCAAGATCTGCTTTCAACTACTCTGAGACAGACATCGTGCTCTTTATGATTTAGTTTAGTTTATTGATGCAGCACGGAAACAGGCCCTTCAGCCCACACCGACCATCGATCACCCTTTCATGCTAGTTCTATGTTATCCCACTTTCTCATCCATTCCCTACTTAGGGGCAATAACACAGAGGGACAATTAACCTATGAACCTGCACATCTTTGGGATGTGGGAGGAAACCAGAGAAAAACCTACACAGTTGCATGGAGATCATGCAAACTCCACATAGACAGCACCTGGTGCCAAAATTGAACCTGGGTCTCAGGCGCTGTAAGACACTGTGGGTCCTTGCTGTGCGAAGGCTGCCTGCTGTGTTTCTTTGCTTGAATGATACATTATTGGATGTGGAACTTTGGGAAGTGCTTGGTCTCAGAATGCCATCGTAGATGCAAGGCATCATCTGCCAAGCTGCTCAGCCTTTGCCACGGATGCCCGAGGCTCAGTCCCCCTCCTGCGTCAGCCCCTCACTCACCTTGCTTGAAGCCCAGGTGTGGGATTCTCTCGATGGGAGTGCCCCGCTCCTTCATAAACTGGTACAGGTTGTCCAGGAAGCTCTGCTGGGTCATTTCACCGGCGCCCGCATCATCCGGCAGCTCCGGCTCCTCTGCCATCCCCAGCTCTGTTGTTGGCGCAGCGGCAAGACTAGGCTACGGTCGTCACAGCTGCAAGAGGAACCGGGCATGGAGCTGAGCACCAAATCAGTCAGTCCAGCCAAGGGAGAGAGACAGCACTCTATCCCCAACACCCCATCTACACCGACTGGGGTTTGGGAAACAAGACTATTCCCAGACTGATGCCCAGTCACAATCACAACTCCATTCCCATTCGATTTTCATAGAGAGATTGGTCTTTCAATATTTCATAGTGCATAGAAGGCCATTTCTTGATTAGTACAGGTGTCAGAGGTTATGGGGAGAAGGCGGGAGAATGGGGTTACGAGGGAGATAGATCAGCCATGATTGAATGGCGGTGTAGACCTGATGGGCTGAATGGCCTAATTCTGCTCCTATTCCTTATGACCTTATGATTCAGCCCATCGAGTCCATGCCTGCTCTCAAGGCATTTCTAGCGACTAATTCTCTCTCATATGCCCATCAAATCTGCACCCCACGTACCTACTCAGGGGGCAACTTACAGAGGGCCAATTAACCTACAAACCCGCAGGTCTTTGGGATGTGGGAGGAAACCTGAGCACCTGGAGAAAACCCACACGGTCACAGGGAGAACGTGCAAACTCCACGCAGACAGCTCTGAAAGTCAGGACCAAATCCAGGTATCTGGCGCGGTGAGGCAGTAGCTTTAGCCGCTGTGCCACCACATCACTCATGTGAATGGCAGGACACACCAGATAAGTCATGCTGGATGCATGGATAAAGGGGAAGTGGGTGGGTGGTGTTCACAGAGACTGCAGCTGGCATGACCAACATGTGGCTTCTCACACAGTGTTCCGTGTCCGCCAACACCTCCGAGAATGGTGGGAATACCCTGATCCTGCCCTGTGGATTGATGGATGGCTTGGTGCAGTTGGGCAAGAACGTTCATGGACTGGGAAAAAAAACAAAGACATAAAGTGCTGGGGTAACTCTGTTGGGCTGCAGCATCTCTGGAGAACATGGATGGGTGACGTTTCAGGACCCTTCTTCTGACATTGTGGGGGGGAGGTGGCCTGAGGGAAGAAATATGGAAGAAAGGAGGGGCAGGACAAAGCCTGGTGATTGATAGGTGGATGCAGGTGGGGGGGGGGGGGGGTTGCGATGGATGGTTG
Source organism: Rhinoraja longicauda (assembly GCF_053455715.1). Lineage (NCBI taxonomy): Eukaryota > Metazoa > Chordata > Chondrichthyes > Rajiformes > Arhynchobatidae > Rhinoraja > Rhinoraja longicauda. The sequence goes on from NC_135988.1 coordinate 16,970,308, forward strand.
GACAAAGACAAGAGATGAAAAGATTAAACATGTGAGACAGAGGAAGGACGTAGGAGAGAAATGGGAGCAATGGGTACAATTGGAGAATTCAATGTTCATACTGTTGGGTTGTGAGCTACCCAAGCAGAACATGAGGTACTGTTCCTCCTGTTTGTATGTGGCTTCGCTCTAGTAATGGGTCCAGTACAGAATGGCATACGAATGGGAGTGAATATGGCTCGCAACTGGGAGTATGGGTTTCACGATGGGTGCTGTGCAATGGTCAGGTTGGCAGGTAGGTTCATCAGCTTGCAGCTTCTATCAGCAAGAGGCACCGTTCCACACACTCACTGAAACAGCGTCAAATGACACCTCACAGTAAGGGCGACCACTGAAACCACCTTGGTCTTTCACTTCACACCTTCTGAAAATTCAGTTCGTGGTGAAAGGCAGACAACTCCTCTGTAGGAGGTTCCCTCATGGGTCAGTGCCTGGGCCTCGCGGGTCGGAGTCGGAGCCCTGCGAGTCGACGAAGCCTGGGTCGATGGAGCCCGTGGCTGGGACCTGTGTCGGCGCCAGGAGCGGACCTAGCGGCGATAGTGGAGAGGTCGATGTGGCCGTCGATGAGGGTGCCAAACGATGGACGAGCTCGGACCGTGTGGGAGCGAGGACGCTGCTGCCGGGGGGGGGAACTGCCGTGAGGGAGGGGAAAGAACAATGGAGAACCCGGCGTGGGGAGACTGCCATGTGGGAGGAGGGGGGGGGAGCAACCTTTTCACACAGACGGTGGAGCGAGCTGCCAGGTAGTTGAGGCAGGGACAATAACAACATTTACACGAAATTTGGACAGGTGCATGGATAGGAAAGGTTAAGAGGAATGTGGGCAGGCGGAACTAATGCAGATGGGTAATCTTGGTCGGCACGGGTAAGTTGGGCCAAAGGGGCTGTTTCCGTGCTGTATGACTCTCTCTCAAATGTCAGCCAGCGACATAATCCACCCTACATTAGCACAACTCACTAACAGTTCTGACATTATACCTCTACAGCCATTCATCGCTGCTCACTGTAGAAAAATAGGTGCAGGAGTAGGCCATTCGGCCCTTCGAGCCACCACCGCCATTCAACATGATCACGGCTGATCATCTAACATCAGTACCCTGTTCCTGCCTTTTCCCATAACCCTTGATTCCTTTAGCCTAAGAGCTAAATCTAACTCTCTCTTGAAAGGGAGCTGCTGACCAGTCAGTTGAAGGGGTTAGTGCTGGTTGCCAGGGTAACTCCAAACTAATCCCACTCTCTCACAGCCCTGCCCCAATCCCGAACTGTTCCCACCACCCTACACTCCCACACTCATTACTAAGCAGGAACCAACCCAATTTCCCTCTATGGTCATCATATTCTGGACCAGTTTAGTGTCACATTTATAAATAGAATCATACAGCACACAAACAGCCTCTTTGACCCAATTGGTCCATGCTGACCAAGATGCCCCATCTATGATAGAACCACCTGCCCGCATGTGGCCCATATCCATGTAAACCATGTACCTGTCCAAATGTCTTATAAATGTTCTCCAAACTCCTCGAGCTTAGAATACCCTACTCTGCAATGGGATCCTTAGCTTCCTGACCCACAGACCTCAATCAATACGTGACAAAGCATCCTCACGATGATTAAAATCATACAGCGTGGAAAGAGGCCCTTCAGCCCAACTTTCCCACACCGACCAACACGTCCCATCTACACTAGTCCCACCTGCCTGCATTTGGCCCATTTTGTTCTGAACCAGTCCTATCCATGTACCTGTCTAAATGTTTTTTAACCATTGCAATAGTACCTGCCTCAACTACCTCCACTGACAGTTCGTAGCATACACCCACCACCCTTTGTGTGAAAAATGTACCACTCAGGTTCCTATTAAATCTTTTTCCCCTACCATAAACCTATGTTCTCTGGTTTTCAATTCCCCTACTCTGGGCAAGAGATTCTGTGTGTCTACCCAATCTGTTGGTCTCATGATTTTCATGATTCTCAGCACCGGTGCCCCACGAGGCTGGTTTCTCAGCCCCTTACTATGTACCCTATGCACTCATGAATGTTTATATCAGCTCTAACAATGACGAGACGGAGTACAGGAAGGAGATAAAGAAGTGAGTAATAGTGACACTGACTGTCTCATCGTCTGCCTGGATTACTTGCAAAACTATCTCGGTACCTGTAATAATAATAAACTAATACCAATTCTTTGTGGGACTCTCAATAGCGGCAGGGTCCTGTGCCAAAATGTTCCACGTTACCACAACCCTCTCTGGTCACATCCCATGGCTCTTGCTTTCTCTTGGCGACGGTCTTAAGTCACCAGCATTTCAGTCATTCTCCCTCTCCAACAGATGGAAACATCGATGCGCTAGCCTGTACACCTGAGCTGAGAACATATCTCCTCCACATCTACGCATCTCGTTCCAGATTAGCCCAGTTGCCATCAGTTCTACCCAGTCTGTATTCTGAGTGTTGTTCTCTGGAGGCAACGTTAGAAATGGTCCACTTTTACATAGAAACATAGAAAATAGGTGCAGGAGTAGGCCATTCGGCCCTTCGTGCCTGCACCGCCATTCAATATGATCATGGCTGATCATCCAACTCAGTATCCCATACCTGCCTTCTCTCCATACCCCCTGATCCCTTTAGCCACAAGGGCCATATCTAACTTCACTTAAATATAGCCAATGAACTGGCCTCAATTACCTTCTGTGGCAGAGAATTCCACAGATTCACCACTCTCTGTGTGAAAAAAAACGTTCTTATTTCTGTCCTAAAAGACTTCCCCCTTATCCTTAAACTGTGACCCCTTGTTCTGGACTTCCCCAACATAGGGAACAATCTTCCTGCATCTAGCCTGTCCAACCCCTTAAGAATTTTGTAAGTTTCTATAAGATCCCCCCTCAATCTTCTAAATTCCAGCGAGTACAAGCCGAGTCTATCCAGTCTTTCTTCATATGAAAGTCCTGCCATCCCAGGAATCAATCTGGTGAACCTTCTCTGTACTCCCTCTATGGCAAGAATGTCTTTCCTCAGATTAGGAGACCAAAACTGTACGCAATACTCCAGGTGTGGTCTCACCAATGCCCTGTACAACTGCAGCAGAACCTCCCTGCTACTATACTCAAATCCCCTCGCTATGAATGCCAACATACCATTTGTTTTCTTCACTGCCTGCTGCACCTGCATGCCTACTTTCAATGACTGGTGCACCACGACATCCAGGTCTCGCTGCATCTCCCCTTCTCCTAATCGGCCACCATTCAGATAATAGTCTGCTTTCCTGTTCTTGCCACCAAAGTGGATAACCTCAACCTTTGGAAGATGGGAGCTGGTTGTTCAATGAAACATTGGGGGAAGAGACAAATGTCATGTCATGCTGGGATCATCTGTGAGAGAACAAGCCCACATCCAGTGCCACAAGCTCACACATCTACATGATGACACATCCACATCCAAAGAGAGAGAAAACAGACACACACGGAGGAAGATGTCCCACACATGGCTTTACTGCACAATGCATGCACAACACAGCAATACTGGGATCGTCTGTGAGAGACCCATGCATGTAGACAACAGACAGAGAAAGATGTACGTCAATGATACACACATGCAAGCACACACGCACCGGCACACACGCACCAGCACATTATCATTGCCTTCCACCAATCTGTTCACCTCAAATTATTATCTGATGCTTATCGTTAACCACACGCTGTAGAATTTCCTTTTATTACTCATTTCCTCCTTGGAAAAAAGAGATCAAACACAAACAGAAACACAACACAAATTGTGACTAACCCCGATCAGTACCTTACTACAGAAATTGCTCCGTTATTTAAGGTCAATATAACTGCCTTGCTAACTATGCTCGCAAAATCACAACTGTGGCTGAAACAGTCTGGGCTTCGAGAAGACAGCTCGTTGATCGGAAATGACAGCTTTCCAAGCTCTGCTGATCTACTGCTGATAAGAGTGTACCGGCACTGTACAGTGAGAGAGCAGCGGCAGGTCCACAGCATAGACCCAGTGCTGCCCAGCTGTGCACCATCCACTCCCTGGATGCTGCTGCCTGCCTTACCCCGTCTCTGATTAATGACTGCCCACTAACTGCTGAGCTCCACTTTTGTGAAGGGCACTCAGGCTTCCTCACTGAAGGTTACTGCTTGCTACAGTCATCTCATGGAAACAGGCCATTTGGCCCATCATGTCAGTGCTGACCATAAAGCACCCACTTACACTCATCACATTTTTCCTCTCATATATATCAACACCTGACAAAAACAGGCCCTTCGACCCACAATGTCTGTGCCAAACACGATGTTGAGTTAAACCAATCTTCTCTGCCTGCATGTGATCCATACCCTTCCATTCCTTGCATATCTATGCATCTAAATGTAACTAAAAGCTTCTTAAATGCCATTATTGTATCTGCCTCCACCACCACCCCTGGCAGCATGTTCCAAGGCCCCAATACTCTCTGTGTAAAAACCTTGACCCTCACATGTCCTTTCAACTTTCACTTCAACACATGAACAGGCCCTTCGGCCCACCTTGTCCATGCCAACTGTTGGCTTACTGGGCTAGTCCCATTTGCCTGCGTTTGGCCTACATCCCTCTAAACCTTTCCTATCCATATATATGTCCAAATGTCTTCTAAGAGTCCTAATTGTAACCCTCCCGTCTCTCACCAGGAGCGATCATCAGTCGACAATTAACATACCAGCCAACTTAGTCATCTGGGATGTGGGAAGACACATGCGCGGTCACAGGAAGAATGTGCAAACTCCACGCAGACAGCGTCAAAGGTTGGGATCGAACCCGGGTCAGTGAAGCAGTGAGGGAGGGGCGTTAGTCACTGTACTACCCAAGCTTCCACCCTATCCTCCAGCGATCACACCAAAGCTCCAATTAACATGGCAACAGGCAGCATCTGGAACCCAACCAGCCCTTGAGCCTTGCCCACCTTTTCATGAGATTGGGGTTTCTCCCAAGGTTCACAACAAAGCTCTCCCCCAATCCCAGTCAGCAACTGATCCTGGTCCAGTTCTGAAGCAGCGTCGCTGACACGGGGCACCTTGGTCAACGTGGACGAGTTGGGCCGAAGGGTCTGTACCAGTGCTGTATGACTATTCTGAACTGAAACACCACGTCTTCTCTCTCCATCGATGCTGGGTATCTCCTATATCCACCATCTCCACTGGCTTGTTTCTCAATTTATTTTCAACACCACCGGTTTGAGAACTGCGCAGAGTTTTGGTCCACATGTGACAGGAAAGTGCTCAAAACCAAAGCCTGTGGATTCCAGAGCAACCACTCAAGTTTCAAGCTCATCGGAATAAGTAATTTCTTGGGAGGGATGTGAGGGTAAATGTCGGGGTCAGGAGACCTACTGAAGGTCAGGGTCAGGACACTCTCTTATACCCCAGAGACTCCTCCGTGAACCCTGAGGCATCACAGGAGGCCATTCAGCCACTCAAGGGCAACATCTCATGATGCCTCCGAGTTGACAGAGGAGTCACTGGGCTAGTTCAGTTTAGTTTATTGTCATGTGTGCTGAGGTACAGTAAACTTTTTTTTTGTCGCCTGCTATCCAGTCAGCGGAAAAACTATACATGATTACAATCAAGCCGTCGACAGTGTACATATACAGGATACAGGAAATAGCATCTAGTGAGGGTCTCCAGACCCTGACCGGCTGCTTGGGTCACTTGCAGGGTCTCTTACCATGCTCGGACTCCGAAGTCTGGCCTCAGCTTCAAGAGTCAAAAGAGTGTTTAATTGTCACATGTACTGACAACGGAACATTGAAATGTTCCCCGCCCCCCCCCCCATGCTCCACCTTTGCTGATCTGCAAAACTAGGACAGAGAGCTGGAGCAGCAGAATCAGCCACTGTAACCGAGCTGGGAGAACGTCTGCGGCCTGTCAGCACCATTGTTCTCTCCTTATTTTTAGATCTGCTGTGTCAGGAAGAGGACTGATATTCAACAATCCTTCACCTTCTGCAAGAGAGTCAGCATGGAGAGAGCGCGTGAGTCGTGCTTGGATCGCTGGCGGGCTGTGTAGGGCTTGCGTCACATTAATCGCTAGCATTGGGAGCAGTCTAGGCAATTCATCCACTAATTTGGGGGCTGAGAGAGTTGTCCTAGCATACATGGTTGAAAAAGTTGTCTCTGTATTCTTCGAAGTTCAGAAGAATGAGGAGTGATCTTCTGGAAGGGGTCGAGAGTCTTGGTGAATTGACAGGGTCGATGCCGAGATGTTTCCACCAATGAAAGAAACAGAATGGCAGGACAGAGATAGAAGATGGCAGGGGATGGATAATCTCAACTTCTCAACCCTAGGAAGGTGTGTGTGGGCTTCACCGTCTGGCACGGCCTGGAATAGGCCGCGGGATTTTCCCCGCCCGGCAGGGACTTCAATGTCGGGAGTCCCGACCGCCCCGACGTGGCAATTTCAACAGCCTGACCGCGGGAGAAGACAACAGGGAAGACGGCATGGAAGAGAAAGACATTCTGGCCTTCCATCACAGTGAGGAGGTGACTCACTGTGATGGATGTTTTTTTGTTTTATGTTGGTTTTGTGATTGTGTGTTTTATTGCTTTATTTCTATTGCTTCTTATTGTTAACTGTGGGTAACGGAATTTCGTCCAAAAACATGTTTTTGGATGACAATAAAGGCAATTCTATTCTATGGATGAAGTCACTTCCCTTCATGTTCTTATACACCTCTATAATGTCACCCCTCAGCCTCCTGAACTCCAAGGAATAAAGTCCCAGCCTGTCCAACCTCTCCCTGTAGCTCTGGTTATAGAGTCCGGGCAACATCCTCGTAAATCTTCTGTGCACTTTTTCCATCCTCATGATATCCATTCTAAAGCAGGGCAAGGGAGGAAATGTGGCGATGTGGGAGGAAATCAGAGCAGCCAGAGGGTAGAAATCCCAAGGTTCACTGGTCTGAAGGACAAAGCACAGTGAGGGAAGAGATAAACTGGTGGACATGATGGTCAGTTCCTCAATGGACGGTGGACCATCAAGCCACCTGATTCAGGCACACCCCAGCTCTGGAGAGCGTTGGAGCTGAACAAACTGATCCAAATCAGGACAGGAACCACGAGATGGGGTGCCGGGCTCAGATCTAAGCTTAGGTTTATGACTACTACTGGCACAAGTAGCAAGATACAGTAAAAAGCTTTGTTTTACATGCTATTCAAACAGAACTGATATACCATACAGACATGTCAAACAAAATGTACATTGGGTAGAGAAAAAGAGAAGATACAGAGTGCAGAATATAGTTCTCAGCATTGTAGCGCATCAGTTCCATAGACAGTCCAAAGTCCGCCATGGGGTAGAAGTGAATCAACGTGGGAGTGAATAACAAAGAGAAAGACCCTCAAAGACCACCATTCAGTGACTTCCTCTGCCCTTAGCTGAGTAACTCACCAAGTCAGACTGGAGACACAAGGAATTGCAGATGCTGGAAGTGCTGGAACCCAAGTGCTGGAAGATCTCGGCGAGTCAAGCAGCATCTGGGGAGGGAATGGATAGATGAATTTTCAAGTCAGGACCCTTCTTTTGTCTGTTCATTCCCTCCATAGTTGCTGCCTGCCCTGCTGAGTAACTCTAGCACTTTGTGTCCTTTTTTAATAAATCAGCATCTGCAGTCCTTGTTTCTCCAGACACATCACTCACTTTGGTTCTGATTCAGTAATATCAGAACCTCAGTACTTTCCCTTTATCAAACAGATAATTCAAAACTTCACTGGTTGTAATCTTTTCCTTTGATCTGAAGCATGTAAACATTAAATACCTTGCTTTTTAATTGACATCTATGCAGAAAAATGACCACATTTTCTATAAAAAACACATGTCTGTTGCAACAAAAACTCCCCTGTGGGTTCTGAGTCACACTCCAGACCTGCCTCTTTCCGGTGTATTTCTCTCAACCTGTGGTGTTGCATATTAGTCCAGGTCAGGCAGACATTGAGGTGTTTCACAGGGAGACTAGACTCTACACCTTCCCCTGACAAATGCTACTATTTATCTCAAGAGGGCTAGAATACAAAAACATGGATGTAATGCTGAAGCTCTATAAGGCTCTGGTCAGGCTGCATTTGGAGAATTGTGCGTAATTTTGGGCACCATATCTGAGGAAGGATGTGCTGGCCTTGGAGAGGGTCCAGAGGAGGTTTACAAGAATTATCCCAGAAATGAGTAGGTTAACTTATGATGAGCGTTTGAAGCCACTGGGCCTGTACTCACTGGAGTTTAGAAGAATGATGAGGGACCTCATTGAAACATACCGAATAGTGAAAGGCTTTGATGGAATGGATGTGGAGAGGATGTTTCCACTAGTGGGAGAGTCTAGGACTAGAGGTCATAGCCTCAGAATTAAAGGATGTTCCATAAAGAAGATGGGAAGGAATTCCTTTAGTCAGAGGGTAGTGAATCTATGGAATCTATGAAATTCTTTGCCACAAGAAGACTGTGGAGGCCCATGGATATTTTTAAGACAGAGATAGATAGATTGTTGATTAGTATGGGTGTCAGAGGTTATGGGGAGAAGGCAGGAGAATGGAGTTAGGAGGGAGAGATAGATTAGCCATGATTGAATGGCGGAGTAGACTTGATGGGCCGAAAGGACTAATTCTGCTCCTCTTACTTATGACCTTAGCGTCCGGCTGCCACCCCATGCCTTCTCCAGACGGGCTGGGATCTCACGCCTAACAGACAGTCTTATCCTAGTCACATTGCTACCTCACACCGCCTGCAGTCTGTGTTTTCTGTTATGTTGTCCCACTTTTTCATCCACTCCCTACGACACTCAGGGCAATTTACAGAGGACAATTAACCGACAAACCTGCACGTCTTTGGGATGTGGGAGGAAACCGGAGCACCTGGAGAATGCCCACACAGTGACAGGGAGAACGTGCAAACTCCACACAGACAGCACCCGAGGTCAGAATTGAACCCGGGTCTCCGGTGCCGTGAGGCAGCGGCTCTACCAGCTGCTTTACTCCGTCTGTTAATGGGAGACCTACCCCCAGCCCATCCCATTGCCTCTATCAAATCTCATCCCAACTGCTTATCTCCCAGGTGAACGTCCACCTTGGACAACCTTTCCGGGAAGATGAATCCCTCATCCCTCGAACAATTTGCGGAATTCCCTCTGCTCCTCTTTCAGAGCCCTTCACATCCGTAAACAGCAGCCATGCACACCTAGAACAATTGCTTTTCAAATCATTGCAAGTTTCCATATTTACTCACATCCTTTCCGCCCGTCAAGCCTCTGCTGTCTCACAGAGAAATCCCATCCCCCTACCCACATCACCTGTTGGCTATTCATGCCGCATCCCCCTCCTCTCCAATCCCCCTCACCTGGCCCACGGTGGGATGTGGAAACAGCCAGGTCTGTAACTCCTAGCTCTCCCCTCTCTCGCAGTGGCCAAAACCAGGGCTTTACTGTGTCAGGGCAGGAACTCTGAATGACTCCCAAGGATGTCAGCTGCTCAGCAATGGGCTTGCAGCAATCATCTCTACTGAATCTCTATGCCCTCACCCACTGCAGTACAAAAGCTTCACTGGCACCAACTTCTCAACTCTGCCAAAGTCCCCACTCCCACCGAGGCTCAGAGGAGGCTTGTCTGCACACCGTGGACACACAACCCTGTGCAGGAGCAGGTCAGAGGCTCAAACACACCTGGAAGGCTGGAGACAAATAGACGACAGAAACAAGAATCTGGAATAAAAACAGAGCTCAGCGGGTCAAACACCGTCTATCGAGGCCAGAGGTGTATGTTCATTTTTCAGGTCACACTTGATGGAGGGTCTCAACATGAAGGCTCAACTCACACCTTTTGCCACCACAGACGCGCTGAGCTCTTCCCGCATTCTGCTCTTTTAAATCAGAAGGGCTGTCGAGAGCGGAGACTGAACTAGAGCCTCACTCAGTGCTGCACACACCAGGGCAACTGTCTACACATGCCCTCTCTCTCTCTCTCACACACACACACAGTACCCCTCTCTCTCACACACACACCCACATACATGGTACCCCTCTCTCTTACACATACACAGTACCCATCTCTCTTACACACACCCTCTCTCTTTTACACACACACATATGCACAGTACCCCTCTCTCTCTCACACACACACATACACAGTACCCCTCTCTCTTACATACACACAGTACCCCTCTCTCTCTCACACGCACACACCCTCTCTCTTACACACACCCTCTCTCTTACACACACACACAACCCCTCTCACACACAGATGGTCTCACACACACACAAAGTACCCCTTTCTCACACACATACACACTAACACACATACTGTCACAGATCTCACACACACCATCTCAGTGTCTCACACTGTCTGTCTCACACACAATACAATACAATATATCTTTATTGTCATTGTACAGGGGTACAACGAGATTGGGAATGCGCCTCCCATACGATGCAATAAATTAATTAGCTAGTCAGTATTAATTTAAACAACCCAATGAAACAAATTGGAACAGTTTTAAAACAGAATAAAGTGCAAGTAGATCTGTGCCGGTTCACTGTGTGATGTGACCGTCCGGCTCAGCAGGACACACAGTGTCTTACACACACTCTCTGTCACACACACACAGTCTCACACACACACCATCTCTCAGTGTCACACACACTCTCTGTCACACAGTGTCACACACACTGTCTCTGTCACACACACACACTGTGTATGTCACACACTCTCTGTCACACAGTGTCACACACACACACCATCTCTCAGTGTCACACACACTCTCTGTCACACAGTGTCACACACACACACCATCTCTCAGTGTCACACACACTCTCTGTCACACAGTGTCACACACACACACCATCTCTCAGTGTCACACACACTCTCTGTCACACAGTGTCACACACACACACAATCTCTCAGTGTCACACACACACACTGTGTATGTCACACACTCTCTGTCACACACACTGTCTCTGTCACACACACTGTGTATGTCACACACTCTCTGTCACAGTGTCACACACACACACCATCTCTCAGTGTCACACACACACTGTGTATGTCACACACTCTCTGTCACACACACTGTCTCTGTCACACAGTGTCACACACTCTCTCTGTCACACACACACTGTGTATGTCACACACTCTCTGTCACAGTGTCACACACACTGTCTCTGTCACACACACACACTGTGTATGTCACACACTCTGTCACACACACACACACCATCTCTCAGTGTCACACACACACTGTGTATGTCACACACTCTCTGTCACACACACTGTCTCTGTCACACAGTGTCACACACTCTCTCTGTCACACACACACACTGTGTATGTCACACACAGTCTGTCACACAGTGTGTCTCTCTCACACACACACAGCGTCACATACATGTACACACAGTGTCAGACATACAATGTCATACATACACAGTTTCAACTTAACTTGACCGTACCCGCCCGCCCTCTGCCCTCACTCACTCACTCACCCACTTGCACAAGGTGCCGGGAGGTGCCCACATGGAGCTGTCCGCCCGTACTCGACGGCAGCCGGCGGAGCGCGCGCTGCAGCAGCGACCAACGGACAACCCGCCCGCCCCGCCCCGCCCCCATCACCGCCCGCCCCGCCCCCATCACCGCCCCGCCCCATCACAGCCACGCCCCCATCACTGCCCCGCCCCCATTACCGCCCCGCCCCATCACAGCCACGCCCCCATCACCACCACGCCCCCATCACCGCCACGCCCCCATCACCGCCACGCCCCCTCACAGTCCCGCCCCCTCACAGTCCCGCCCCATCACAGTCCCGCCACACCACGGCCCCGCCCCCTCCTACTAGTCCCTCCCTACCACCACCGCCCCATCAACACAGCCCCCCCGCTCCCTCAACACGGCCCCGCCCCATCACGGCCCCGCCCTCTCCTGCTAGGCCCTCCCCGCCACCACAGCCCCGCCGCCACCGGGGGCCCCGCCCCCTCAACACCGCCCCCTCACCACCGACCCGCCCCGCCCCCCTCCAAGGCTAGCCCCACCCCCACCTACTGCTAGGCCCGCCCCCTCAACACAGCCCCATCCCCTCACCCCCGCCCCCTCATCACCAACCCGCCCCCTTGCATCAACCCCGCCCCTTCATCACAGCCCCCGCCCCCTCACCACCCCGAGTCCTCTCGCGGCTAGCCCCGCCTCTATGGCTGGGCCCCACCCCCCTATCATAGCCCCGCCCCCAGCTGCAATCCCACAATCGTGACCTCCCAATTGTCAAAGAAACTTGCTCAAAGTTGTGCAAAGCAATTTGTGCAAAGAAAGTTGTGAAAAGTTGCGCAAATCAAGTTGTGCAAAGCAACTTGTATTTAAGTCGTGCAAATAAGCTTGTGCAAATCAACCTGAGCAAAGAAACTTGTGCAGAGTTGTGTAAAGAAAATTATGCAAAGCAACCTGTGCAAAGTTGTGCAGAGCAACCTGTGTAAAGTTGTGCAGAGCAACCTGTGTTAAGTCGTGCAAATAAACCTGTGCAAAGCAACCTGTGCAAAGAAACTTGTGCAGAGTTGTGTAAAGAAAGTTGTGCAGAGTTGTGTAAAGAAAGTTGCGCAAAGCAACTTGTGCAAAGTTGTGCAAATAAACTTGTGCAGAGTTGTGCAAAACAATTTGTGCAAAGAATCTTGTTCAAAGATGTACAGAAGGATCCTGGGGTCCAAGTCCTTAACTCCCTGAAAGTGGCAACACAAGTATATAAATGGTAAAGAAGGCGCATTCATAGGATGGGTCTTTGAGTGTAAGAGTCATGATCCAGATTTATAAGATTTTTGTTTGGCCACGTTTGGAGTATTGTGTGCAGGTTGAGGGTACAAGAGCAGATTTTCCAGAATGAAGTCTGAAGTGGGGTTTCCACCCAAAACATCGCCCATTTCTTCTCTCCAGAGATGCTGCCTGTCCCGCTGGGTTACTCCACCATTTTGTGTCTATTTACCAGAATGAAGTCTGATTTTGGGGAGATTAGCAACAGGGAGAGATTGGACAGACTTTGGATTGTTTTCTGTGGTACACGCCAGAGTTTGCAAGGTGACCTTATCGGTGTATAAAATTATGAGGCTCAGGGTAGGGTGGTCATTGAAGGTATTAAATGAAGGTGATGGAGGCAGAGCCCAGACCCGAAACATCACCAACTCTCTGTATAAACCTGTGCAAGATTAGATTCAAGCCTTTAACTCACTCCTGGGTCTCTGATACTCTAACTGCCCCGTATTCCTTGATTTGATTCCGATCTGTAAGTCGTTCCTGCGTTTCTGTAATTCTATTTATTAACCCTCAGAAACCAACCCTCAGATTCCAGCCTGGCTCTCTCACTCCTGCCACTTTATGATATTAACCACTGGGCCAGCCTCCAATCCCACAGCTCAGCCACAAACCCCTCAGGTACGTCAGCAGAGCGTCTGATCAAGCTCCTGCTACAGTGCTCTGTGGAGGGAGCTCCACGAGTCAGACACAGCCACAACGGAGGACTGAACGGCGTAGCACCAGGATGGGGAACCTGCAGGTGGTGGTGTTCCCACGTGCAGGAAAGAACTGCAGATGGACACAAAAAGCTGAAGTAACTCAGCGGGTCAGGCAGCTTTTCTCCAGAGATGCCGTCTGACCTGCTGAGTTATTCCAGCTTTTTGTATCTATCTTCGGTATTCCTGTGCCTTGGTTCCAAGGTGCTCCTTGTATTTGGAGTATAGTGTCATGGGTCTTGGAGGTTGTGCAAATAGCCGGGACTGTGGTACATGTATATATATAGCTCACCTTCTCCCCATACCCTCTGACTCCGCTATCCTTAAGAGCTCTATCTAGCTCTCTCTTGAATGCATTCAGAGAATTGGCCTCCACTGCCTTCTGAGGCAGAGAATTCCACAGATTCACAACTCTCTGACTGAAAAGGTTTTTCCTCATCTCAGTTCTACCCCTTATTCTTAAACTGTGACCCCTGGTTCTGGACTTCCCCAACATTGGGAATATGTTTCCTGCCTCTAACGTGTCCAACTCCTTAATAATCTTATACGTTTCGATAAGATCCCCTCTCATCCTTCTAAATTCCAGTGTATACAAGCCTAGTCACTCCAGTCTTTGAACATACGACAGTCCCGCCATTCCGGGAATTAACCTAGTAAACCTACGCTGCACGCCCTCAATAGCAAGAATATCCTTCCTCAAATTTGGAGACCAAAACTGCACACAGTACTCCAGGTGCGGTCTCACTAGGGCCATGTACAACTGCAGAAGGACCTGTTTGCTCCTATACTCAACTCCCCTTGTTATGAAGGCCAACATTCCATTGGCTTTCTTCACTGCCTGCTGTACCTGCATGCTTCCTTTCAGTGACTGATGCACTAGGACACCCAGATCTCGATGTATGTCCCCTTTTCCCAACTTGACACCATTCAGATAATCCAGCATTTTGTGAATAAATCGATTTGTTAATGTTAATGTTAATGTTAATAATAAATCATGTTACTCCAGCATTTTGTGAATAAATCGATTTGTACCAGCATCTGCAGTTATTTTCTTATACCATTCAGATAATACTCTGCCTTCCTATTCTTACCACCAAAGTGGATAACCTCACACTTATCCACATTAAACTGCATCTGCCATGCATCCGCCCACTCACACAACCTGTCCAAGTCACCCTGCAACCTCATAGCATCTTCCTCACAGTTCACACTACCACCCAGCTTTGTATCATCTGCAAATTTGGTAATAGCTAATGCTATTGTTATATCCTGCACTAAATGTTGCACCCTTTATCTGTGCACTGTGGATAGGGTTGCCAACTGTCCCGTATTAGCCGGGGCACCCCGTATATTTTGGACTAAATTAATTTGTCCCGTACAGGACCGCCCTTGTCCCGTATTAGTAGGGTTGCCAACTTCCTCACTCCCAAATACGGGACAAAGGGTGACGTCACCGCCCCGCGCCCCACCCAGCCAGCGGCCTCGTGCTCCCGCTCCACCAATGGCTTCCGCCATTGGTGGAGCGGGAGCACGTGGCCGCTGGCTGGGTGAGGTCACGCGGGGCGCAGGGGCGGTGACATCACCCTTTGTCCCGTATTTGGGAGTGAGGAAGTTGGCAACCCCTACAAACCCCACCAGCAAGCTGCTCATCTTCCAGTTTTCAGGAGGCTCGCTCTCTCTCTTCGCACCTTGTCTCAAACTAAACTTGTGATTCACTCCCTGCAAACAGCCCTCTCTGACTTGAGCACAGCGTGGAGCAGCAAAGTGTCACAAACCAGACTTTGCAAAGTAAAACTGAAACTTACGTGGGAGAATGTGGCATTGTCGAGTGCCAAAGTCATGTTATTGACAGCAAATACCGTCCACAGTAAACCGACCTCAATATTGCTGTAACCTCTTCCGAAATTGCCTAGCACCGACACCATCGCATCCGCTTCTTTCACTTCCGTTCCTTATTTTTTGTTATCAATGGAATATTGCCCTGTCTTTTGAGAAATATTCTATTACATCAGGCTTGTTTGGCATAGATGTCGTACAGTGATACAGATCAAAACAGGCCCTTCGGCCCACCCTGTCAATGCCGACCTAGTTGGCATACTGGGCTAGTCCCACTTGCCTGTATTTGGCTCATATCCCTCTACACTATTTCTATCCATTTATACCTATATGTATACACCGATCAGCCAAAACATTATGTATAAGAAAATAACTGCAGATGCTGGTACAAATCGAAGGTATTTATTCACAAAATGCTGGAGTAACTCAGCAGGTCAGGCAGCATCTCTGGAGAGAAGGAATGAGTGACGTTTTAGGTTGAGACCCTTCTTCAGACTGATGTCAGGGGGGCGGGACAAAGGAAGGATATAGGTGGAGATAGGAAGATAGAGGGAGATCTGGGAAGGGGGAGGGGAAGAGAGGGACAGAGGAACTATCTAAAGTTGGAGAAGTCGATGTTCATATCACTGGGCGAAATATGAGGTGCTGTTCCTCCAAGGAATCCAGCATTTTGTGAGCCAAAACGTTATGACCTGATGAGCCAAAACATTATGGCCACCTGCCTAATGTGCTGTTGGTCCTCCGTGTGCAGCCCCATACGCAGCAGGGTGCGATGCACTGTGTATTGTGACACATTCCTCTCGTGACCGCCATTAAAATTTTCTGTGACTTGTGCCACAGTCGACCTTCTGTCGGTTCGGACCAGACAGGATAGCCTTCATTGCCCTCGCGCATCGATGAGCCTTGGGCGCCCAACACCCTGTCGCCGGTTTGTGTTTTGTCCCTCCTCGGACCACTGTCGGTAGGTACTCACCACTGCAGACCGGGAGCATCCCACAAGCCTTGCTGTTTCAGAGATGCTCTGACCCAGTCGTCTGGCCATAACAATTTGGCCCTTGTCAAAGTCGCTCAGGTCTTTACTCCTGCCCATTTCTCCTGCATCCAACACACCAACTTCAAGAACTGACTGTTCACTTGCTGCCTAATATATCCCACCCCTTGACAGGTGCCATTGTAACAAGATAATCAATGTTATTCACTTCACCTGTCAGTGGTCATAATGTTTTGGCTCATTGGTGTGTGTCCCAATGTCTTTTAAAAGCGGTCATTGTGTCCATTTCTATAGCCTCCTGTGGCAGCTCGTTCCAGATATGGACTGACCTCTGAGTGAAAAATGTGCCCCTGAGTTCCCTCTTAAATCTCTCCCCTCTCATCTTAAGGCTGTGTCCTCTAGTATTAGAATCCTCTACCGTGCGAAAAAGGCTGTGAACATTCCCTTAACCGTGCTCCTCATGTTCTTGCACACCTCAATAAGTAGGGGTTGCCAACTTCCTCACTCCCAAATAAGGGACAAAGGGTGACATCACCGCCCCTCGCCCCACATGACCTCGCTCAGCCAACGGCCACGTGCTCCCGCTCCACCAATGGCGGCCGTATGTGGCCCGCTGGCTGGGTGAGGTCACGTGGGGCGCGGGGCGGTGACGTCACCCTTTGTCCCTTATTTAGGACTGAGGAAGTTGGCAAAACTACTGATACGAGGGTATCTGGACAAGAGGCTCTGTGCGTCTACCCGATCGATTCCTCTCATGATTTTATTCTCAAAGAGTAAAAGAAAATCAAATGAAACCTGCAGATGTTGGGAATCTGAACTAAAGCTGGAGAAGCTGGAAAGACTCAGCAAGTCGGGCAGCATCAGTGGAGAGAAAATTAGTTAGGTTTCAGATTGATGACCATTTGTCAGAGCTGCGGCTGAACCATTAACTCTGTTTCTCCCCCCCGAGATGCTGCCTGACTGGATACATATTTCCAGCATATAGAAACATAGAAAATAGGTGCAGGAGGAGGCCATTTGGCCCTTCGAGACAGTACCGCCATTCATTGTCATCCACAATCAGTAACCCGTGCCTGCCTTCTCCCCATATCCCTTGATTCCACTAGCCCCTAGAGCTCTATCTAACTCTCTTTTAAATTCATCAAGTGAATTGGCCTCCACTGCCTTCTGTGGAAGAGAATTCCACAGATTCACAACTCTCTGGGTGAAAAAGTTTCTTCTCACCTCAGTTTTAAATGGCTTCCCTTTTATTCTTAGACTGCGTGGTCCCTGGTTCTGGATTAACACTGTGTGGTTTTACTCTCCACAGATGCTGCCGGACCTGTGGAGCGTAGCAGTGTAGGTTTACTAGGTTAATTCCCGGAATGGCGGGACTGTCGTATGTTGAAAGACTGGAGCAACTAGGCTTGTATACACTGGAATTTAGAAGGATGAGAGGAGATCTTATCGAAACGTATGATTATTAAGGGGTGGGACACTTTAGAGGCAGGAAACATGTTCCCAATGTTGGGGGAGTCCAGAACAAGGGGCCACAGTTTAAGAATAAGGGGTAGGCCATTTAGAACTGAGATGAGGAAAAACTTTTTCAGAGAGTTGTGAATCTGTGGAATTCTCTGCCTCAGAAGGCAGTGGAGGCCAATTCTCTGAATGCATTCAAGAGAGAGCTAGATAGAGCTCTTAAGGATAGCGGAGTCAGGGGGAATGGGGAGAAGGCAGGAATGGGATACTGATTGAGAATGATCAGCCATGATCACATTGAATGGCGGTGCTGGCTCGAGGGGCTGAATGGCCTCCTCCTGCACCTATTGTCTATTGTCTATTGACCTACTGAGCTTTTCCAGCATTTTCCGTTCTTGGTTCTCACATCTCATGCAGCTCGATGAGTCGAGCCGTTCCAGGCCCTGCAGAGGCATGATTTGATGCTTGTCCCTGGCGGTGTGCGGTTATTGAAAGTGGATAGATTATTTGATTAGAGGCCGAGTGAGATGAGAACTCTGCGTAATTTAGCGGTGAGTTTTACAGTCAAATGTTCAATTGACAGGAAATGGCAGAGTGTTGCAGCCCGGAAATGGTTTAGCTTTTTAAAGATTCTACGCATTTGGTGTGAACTGCTGATGTCCATTGTCCCGTCAGACCTGCTCACCCTCAGGGGGGCCACAGCTGTGGTTTTATCAATACCTCGAATGAAACATAAAATTCAGATCTGCTCACACAAATGAATCAAAAAGATCCTGTGAACACTATTTGCGGCTAATATTTGCAACTCTTCTTTATCATGTAAACAGGTCTGAAGAACGGTCACGACTTGAAACGTCACCCATTCCTTCTCTCCAGAGATGCTGCCTGTCCCGCTGAGTTACTCCAGCTTTTTGTGTCTGTCTTCGGCTTCAACCAGCATCTGCAGTTCCTTCTTACACAAACAGGTTACCTCGGCGGGTCAGGCAGCATCTCAGGAGAGAAGGAATGGGTGACGTTTCGAGTCGAGACCCTTCTTCAGAAGGGTCTGAAGGGTCTCGACCCGAAACGTCACCCATTCCTTCTCTCCAGAGAAGCTGCCTGTCCCGCTGAGTTACTCCAGCTTTTTGTGTCTGTCTTCGGCTTAAACCAGCATCTGCAGTTCCTTGAAACGTCACCCATTCCTTCTCTCCCGAGATGCTGCCTGACCTGTTGAGTTACTCCAGCATTTTGTGAATAAATTAATCTGCAGTTCCTTCTTACACAAGCAGGTTACCTGGTTCTTTTCACCTTGCTTGCAATGGGATCTTGCTGTGTATAACCTGTCTGTGCACATGCTACACAGCAGATGGGAACAGGATTCAGTTTAGTTTATGGTCCCGTGTACCGAGGTGCAGTGAAAAGCTTTTGTTGCGTGCTATCCTGTCAGTACAAAGACAACACATGATTACAATCAAGCCATTTACAGTGTACAGATACATGATAAGGGAATAACATTTAGTGCAAGGTAAAGCCAGCAAAGTCCGAGGGTCACCAAAGAGGTAGATAGTAGTTCAGCACTGCTCTCTGGTTGTGGTAGGATGATTCAGTTGCCTGATAAACGCTGGGAAGAAACTGTCCCTGAATCTGGAGGTAGACACAAAATGCTGGAGTAACTCAGCGGGTCAGGCAGCATCTCAGGAGAGAAGGAATGGGTGATGTTTCGGGTCGAGACCCTTCTTCAGACTGATGTCAGGGGAGGTGTGTGTTTTCACACTTCTACACCTTTTGCCCGATGGGAGAGGGGAGAAGAGGGAGTGGCCGGGGTGCGACTGGTCCTTGATGATGCTGCTGGCTTTGCCGAGGCAGCGTGAGGTGTAGATGGAGTCAATAGAAGGGAGGTTGGTTTGTGCGATGGTCTGGGCTGCGTCCACAATTCGCTGCAATTTCTTGCGGTCTTGGGTGGAGCTATTATGGATCCAGAGGAGCCACTCCAGAGCTTAACTGGTTTACCTCAGCAAGAACACCTCTCATTCTTCCTAACGCCAAGGAGTCTCAATCCTATCTTGTGGAAGTCAACCCCGGGGGAAGAAACTATGCTCTCTCCAGGGCAAGGAGAACCTTCCTCAGACAGAGGACAAACGGCAGTACGATACGATACGTTAGAGCTTTATTTATCCCAGGAGGGAAATTGATCTGCCAACGGTCACGAAAACACAAAATACATGAAACATGACATTAAAGTGATGAGTGGAAAGGATTGGAGATGTGCAAAGATTGGGAGAGGGCGGGGAGTCGGTCTCAGTCTACCCCACTACAGTTGGAGGAGGGGTTGTCCAGTTTGATGGCCACAGGGAAGAAGGATCTCCTGTGGCGTTCTGTGCTGCATCTCGTTGGGACCAGTCTGTTGCTGAAGGTGCTCCTCAGGTTGACCAGTGTGTCACGGAGGGGCGGGGTGGGCTGTATTGTCCGG
The DNA here is from genome assembly GCF_053455715.1 of Rhinoraja longicauda. Lineage (NCBI taxonomy): Eukaryota > Metazoa > Chordata > Chondrichthyes > Rajiformes > Arhynchobatidae > Rhinoraja > Rhinoraja longicauda. Next base: position 16,990,578 of record NC_135988.1, read on the forward strand.
GATGCTCCGCAGTTTGAGGAGCATCCTCCCCTCCGAGACCATCTCCCCGTGAATCCAACACCAACTCCACCCCCAGGACGGAGCCGGCCTTCCCGGTGAGCTTGTTGATCGTGTTGGCGTCCGCGGCCTTCGTCCTGCTGCCCCGGCGCACGGTATCGAAGAGGATGGCACTGGCCACCACCGACTGGTAGAACATCTGCACCATCTCACTGCACACGTTGAAGGAGCGGAGCCTTCTCACAAAAGTACAGCCGGCTCTGTCCCTTCTGGAAGTGGTGGCGGTCGATACGATGGTGGTGTTTAAGAAGCTTTTGGATAGCCACATGAACATGCGGGCAATTGTGGAATGTGGAACACATGCAGCGTGGCAGAGGAGATTAGCTGGCATCATGTTCAGCACAGACAGTGTGGGCACATCACTCCGATTCTGGCCTCTCTCCACTGGCTCCCAGTACGGTACAGAATCAACTTCAAGCTCCTCCTATTCACATACAAAGCCCTAAACGGGCTTGCCCCCCGCCCCCCCATATCAAAAATCTTCTAACCCACCACTCTATCTCCAGGTCCCTCAGGTCGGCCGACTTGGGGCTACTCACTATCACGTGGTCTAGGCTTAAGCTCAGGGGTGACCGCGCTTTTGCGGTTGCAGCTCCTAGACTGTGGAACAGCATCCCTCTCCCCATCAGAACTGCCCCCTCCATCCACTCCTTTAAGTCCAGGCTCAAAACCTATTTCTACTCCCTAGCGTTTGAGGCCCTCTGAGGGGGCGCTGTGAACTGTTTATGTATGTGCTGTTATGTTTGTGTGCCATTGTATGTTCGTTTCTTAGTACCTGAACTGATGTACAGCACTTTGGTCAACGTGGGTTGTTTTTAAATGTGCTAGACGAATAAAATTGACTTGACTTGACTGAATGGCCTGTTCCAGTGCTGTACTATATTCTATGAACAGCAGATTCTGGAATCAGGAGCAAAGCACAAAGCGCTGGAGGAACTCAGCGTGCCAGGCAGCATCTGTGGAAGGAATGGATGGAGAAAGTTTTGGGACAGGACGTTTTTTCAGTCTATTCCCACCACAGATGCTGCCTGACCCACTGAGTTCCTCCAGCATTCCCCTTGGTTAATTTGGGCCTTGCATTTGATATTTCTGACAGGAAACCTGTTGTTTTTTTTCTTTTTTTGCCCCGACAACAATTCTCACTACCTGTAAAAATTTCCACCAGCTTCTGTTTTGTATCATTTCTTCAAGGTACTTTCTGTTATTTTGACCAATATTTCATCCGAGAACCTTTCCTACTGAAATATGTACGGTGGAGGCATCATTCTGAGAACCACAGATGGACGTGGGGAAGTCCCAAAGATTTCATCAACTATTTCCAGAGGCTTCCAGGAAACGGCTCTGTGGTAAACATGACGAAGAACGATTCTCAGAGTACAGTTGCATACAAACAAGTTCAAAACCAACGTACAAGGCACCAAATCCCCAGGCTGTTGACCAAACCGCAACGTGCAAACATTGCTGGTTAACGCAAGATTTCTGTAGGAGCCATTTGTGTTTAGACCAAAGATACTAGAGGAGCAAGATGAACCACTCCGTCAAAATCACCTATACTGAAGTGTCGTACGCAAAGGAGCGTAATGTCCGCCATTTTAGTAGGCAAACCCCGCCTTTCTCTAAGCCTCTCGTAGTGTAATCAGTGTTTTGGGGGAACAGTTTGTGTGATGATACCATTGAAATGCAGAATATATCTCGTCCATCAATTCACAGATTTTTATGATTTTTATTTTTAAATGTTTCTGTAAGTTTCTGCTTACTAAAATGGCGCCTTGACGACGTACTATGGTTTTCAGGGTCGAGTGGTCTATCTTGCTCCTCTTTGGTTTAGGCTAGCTACTGTTGGCATATTATATTATTTTGTCTAGATATATCTTTTCGCATTATTTTTGACACTTGGGGGCGGTCATTAGAAGAACAGGGTGGTGTATATATAAGAAAATAACTGCAGATGCTGGTACAAATCGATTTATTCACAAAATGCTGGAGTAACTCAGCGGGTCAGGCAGCATCTCGGGAGAGAAGGAATGGGTGACGTTTCGGGTCGAGACCCTTCTTCAGACTGATGTCGGGGGTGGGACAAAGGAAGGATATAGGTGGAGACAGGTGGTGTATATATATGGGTATTAGTACGGTTGCCAACTTCCTCACTCCCAAATAAGGGACAAAGGGTGACATCACCGCCCCGCGTCCCACGTGACCTCACCCAGCCAGCGGCCACGTGCTCCCGCTCCCGCTGGCTAGGTGAGGTCACGTGGGGCGGTGATGTCACCCATTGTCCCGTATTTGGGAGTGAGGAAGTTGGCAACCCTACTAATACGGGACAAGGGCGGTCCCGTACGGGACAAACTAATTTAGCCCAACATACGGGATGTCCCGGCTAATACGGGACAGTTGGCAACCCTAGGCATAAGGGACTGGGAGGAGCCAGGCACAGGGAGGGAGAGACTATCGAGTGGGCAGACCATCGAGTGGGAAAACTTGGGACCTGGGACCAGACCAGGGACAGAGCAGCCAGCTACGACTTGTATGCGCAATAAGTAAAGCCTGGTATGTTCATCTCCTTGTTTGTACAACTACTTCAATAAACAACTAATTAAACTGGAAATGACGTATGGAAGATCTGTTCTGTTGGGTCCGCGTAAGGTCGCTCCGACTCCCCGTGTTGTAATGGCAATTAGAAAAGAAGTCATCGCCAAAGTCAGGAAGTTGCCATTACAATTTCTAACCACCCCATCTCACCTCCACAGCATTTTCAGCAGGTATGAAGAAGGGCTTCGACCCGAAACGTCACCCACTCCTTTTCTCCAGAGGTGTTGCCTGACCCACTGAGTTTAGTTTAGTTTAGTTTCGAGATACAGTGCGGATAAAGGCCTTTCAGCCCACCGAGTCCACACCCACCAGCGATCCCTGCACATTAGCACGACCGTACACACACTGGGGACCATTTTACATTTACACCAAACCAATTAACCTTGGGAGTGTGGGAGGAAACCAAAGACCTCGGAGAAAACCCACGCAGGTCACGGGAAGAACATACAAACTCCGAACAGACAACACCTGTAGTCGGGATGGAACCCGGGTCTTTGGTGCTGGAAGGCAGCAACTCTACCGCAGCGCCACCGTGCCACCCTGTTACTCCAGAACTCTGTGTCTATCTTCTTTGAAATGAATGAATTGGCCATAACACCTTGGTACACGTTTCCTCGGGACTCATTTGACAAAGATAGGGACAGAGTTGTTTTCTGACTAAATTGCATTTTTACTTTGACTTTTAAAAGAATTAAGAATCCAAATGACATCCCCGCATTAAGTACAAGTGTGTAGGATGGAACTGCAGATGCTGGTTAAAACCTGAGATAGACACAAAATGCTGGAGTAACTCAGCGGGCGGGACAGGCAGCATCTCTGGAGAGAAGGAATGGGCGACGTTTCGGGTCGAGACCCTTCTTCAGACTCAGACCCAGTCTGAAGAAGGGTCTCGACCCGAAATGTCACCCATTCCTTCTCTCCGGAGATGCTGCCTGTCCCGCTGAGTTACTCCAGCATTTTGTGTCTACCTTAAGCACAAGTGGAGTCCACATTATGGCGCTCATCAGTGCCTCTCCCCATCAAAGGAATCTTCATGCTTCGTTACAGTAATGCATTTCCTCAATTATTTACTGTACTCTCACAAGCTGGAAATAATTTGCCTTTAAAACGGAATTGGGTGTAAATAAATCGAGCTTGGGGTTTAGCCCACACACACCTGTCACTGAAACCCCTGCCAATTCCAGTCAACTCAACCCAAGCAGGCCTGGTTACTGATGGGAGAAGGAAGTGAAAGTTGCTTGTGACCTACAGACTACACAAATATGGATCAAATACGAGGCGTCACCAGGCTTTTTGCCAACGGATCTTCTTGTCAAGTCTTTGCAACTAATATCGATTAGCTGCGAATTCCATGTTGATATTACAGATGATGTGGAGATGGCAATGTGGCACAGCAGCAGAACCCCGGGTTTGATCCTGATCATGGCGGTCACGGTGGCCCAGCGGTAGAGTTGCTGCCTTACAACGCTTGCAGCGGGTTCGATCCCGACCACGGGTGCTGTCTGTACGGAGTTTGTACGTTCTCCTCGTGACGTTTCTCGGAAACCTACAGGTTTGTAGGTTATTTGGCTTGGTGTAAGTGTAAATTGTCCCTAGTGTGCAGGATAGTGTTAGTGTGTGGGGATCGCTGGTCAGTGTGGACTCAGTGGGCCGAAGGGCCTGCTTCCGCGCTGTCTCTCTAAACTAAACTAAACATTCCAAAGACATACAGGATTGCATTTTGATATAAAATGCTGGAGTAATTCAACAGTCGGGCACCTTTACTCCAGATTTTGTGTCCATCTTCGATGTAAACCAGCATCTGCAGGTTTGTAGGTTAATTGGCCTCTGTAAACCGGTCCTCGTGTGTAGGATAGCGCTAGTGTTGGGGATTGCTGGACTCTCTAAATTAAACTAATAAAACATGTCGACATCCAAGAGCATAGAGCTGTGGGTTCATCCCCTTTTACACGGCCTTTCAGCTCCGATCCAGGTGAAATCAGCCTCACAGCGCCAGTGGTTCAACGCTGAATTTTGCAAACAATAGACAATGGGTGCAGGAGGAGGCCATTCGGCCCTTCGAGCCAGCACCACCATTCAATGTGATCATGGCTGATCATTCTCAATCAGTACCCCGTTCCTGCCTTCTCCCCATACCCCCTGACTCCGCTATCCTTAAGAGCTCTATCTAGCTCTCTCTTGAATGTATTCAGAGAATTGGCCTCCACTGCCATCTGAGGCAGAGAATTCCACAGATTCACAACTCTCTGACACAACTCTCTGTTCTAAATGGCCTACCCCTTATTCTTAAACTATGGCCCCTTGTTCTGGACTCCCCCAACATTGGGAACATGTTTCCTGCCTCTAACATGTCGAACCCCTTAATAATCTTATACGTTTCTCTAAGATCCCCTCTCATCCTTCTAAATTCCAGTGTATACAAGCCTAGTCGCTCCAGTCTTTCAGCATATGACAGTCCCGCCATTCCGGGAATTAACCTAGTAAACCTACGCTGCACGCCCTCAATAGCAAGAATATCCTTCCTCAAATTTGGAGACCAAAACTGCACACAGTACTCCAGGTGCAGTCTCACTAGGGCCCTGTACAACTGCAGAAGGGCCTCTTTGCTCCTATACTCAACTTATTTCACAGCAGAACATATAACAGCACAGACAGAAAATACTGGAGGAACTGAGCAGGTCGTGCAGCATATGCGGAGAACAAGGATAGGTGACGTTTCAGGTCTGGACCTGAAGAAGTGTCCCGACCCAAAACGTCACCCATCCATGTCTCCCCCAGTTGCTGCCCGACCCGCTGAGTTACTCCAGCACTTTGTGGCTTTTTTGTAAATAACAAAAGCATGGGCAGTTCCTTGTTTCTCCATATAACAGTCAGTCACTACACAGGAACAGACCGCTAGGCCCACAATGTTCGTGTCAAACATGAAGCCAAGTTAACCTATCCTCCTCTCCCTGCACGTGACATATTCCCATCCACATCCACATACCGATCCAAGGTACCTAAATACCACGACTGTATCTGTCCCCACCACCACCCCTTAGGGTTGCCAACTTCCTCACTCCCAAATACGGGACAAAGGGTGACCTCACCCAGCCAGCGGCCACGTGCTACCGCTCCACCTCATAACTTTAATATACTTTTTATCAAATGAATGAAATTAAAATTGTTGAGAACATTAGCGAGGAGGTGGTGCTGGTTTCCGACGGGCACGGTGACGGACGCCCCACACATCTCTGTCCTCCGTACAGCTGGCCAGCTCCTCTTTTGTCTCTACACGTGGGTCTTCCATCAACGTCTTCAGCATGGTCGTGTGGTCAATAGACAATAGGTGCAGGAGGAGGCCATTCGAGCCAGCACCGCCATTCAATGTGATCATGGCTGATCATTCTCAATCAGTATCCCATTCCTGCCTTCTCCCCATACCCCCTGACTCCGCTATCCTTAAGAGCTCTATCCAGCTCTCTCTTGAATGCATTCAAAGAGAATGTCCCGGGTTCCGTCTTCCATGGGTGGGTTCCCACAGCACAACCTTGTTTGCTGGTATTTCTGGGCGGCGGTGGCCACCAGGACCATCAGGTCTCTCCTTAACCTCTGAAGCTTCCATCAGGTCTCTCCTTAACCTCTGAAGCTTCCATCAGGTCTCTCCTTAACCTCTGAAGCTTCCATCAGGTCTCTCCTTAACCTCTGAAGCTTCCATTCAGGTCTCTCCTTAACCTCTGAAGTTTCTCCACATCCCCTTCCAGCTAATAGCCTCGGACCCAGGCAGCATTCTGGTAAACCTCTTCTGCTCTCTCGTTAAGGAAAAGCACATTTATTTCTAGAATATCAAACTTCCTAAGGGCGGCACGATGACACAGCGGTAGAGTTACTGCCTCACAGCGCCAGAGACCTGGCCTCGATCCTGACCGTGGGTGCCGTCTGTACGGAGTTTGTACGCTTTCCCCGCGGGTTTTCTCCAAGATCTTCGGTTTCCTCCCGCACTCCAAAGACGTGCAGGTTAGTAGGTTAATTAGTTTGGTACAAGTATAAATTGCCCCTAGTGTGTGTAGGGTGGTGTTAATGTGCGGGGATCGCTGGTCGGTGCGGACTCGGTGGGTCAAAGGGCCTGTTTCCACGCTGTATCCCGAAACTAAACGCTATTCGAGCAGCATTTCGTGTCTCTCTTTGGTATGAATATTGATTTCTCCAGTTTTAAATAACCCTTGCATTCCCTCTCTCTCCCTGTCCCTCCCCCACCCTAGTTACCGTACTAGTTTCACTGTCTGTATAACTTGTTATCACCTAGCCCACAGCCAACAATGGAGCGTTGTGGGCTCCACCTTTCCTTGATCATTACCTTTGCATTTCTTTCATTCATTTGTTCTATATCTATTTCACCGCCTACAGGATATCTCTCATCTCCCTTTCCTGTGCTCGTCTGAAGAAGGGTCTCAACCCGAAACGTCACCCATTCCTTCACTCCAGAGATGCTGCCTGACCCGCTGAGTTACTCCAGCATTTAATGTCTATCTTCGGTGTAAACCAGCACCTGCAGTTCCTTCCGAAACACTACTATCCCTCTGCTGACAGAGACTGGACCTCTGCTGCCCCCTGCTGCTACTTGCACCAACTGCATCAGCAAGGCTGTTGAGACTCCAGAGAGGCGCCCAGAGTCTGTTTTATTGTTATAACAATCTGAAGGGTCTCGACCCAAAACATCACCCATTCCTTCTCTCCAGAGGTGCTGCCTGCCCCGCTGAGATACTCCAGGACTTTGTGTCTCTCTATCTTTGCAATTAGGCTGATCTCTGCCTCCTAACCCCATTCTCCTGCCTTCTCCCCATAACCCTTGACACCCGTTCTAATCAAGAATTGGCCTATCTCTGCCTTAAAAATATCCTCTGACCATCTGACTCCCTCCTCACCTCCTTTCTAAAAGAGTGCCCCTTAATTCTGAGGCTGTCTCGTGACCCCTGAGGCTATGACCACCTCCCCACCGGCACCCAGCGCACTGACACAGCCACACAGAGACGCCAACTGACAAAAAACAAACAAAATCCTTTTATTAAAAGCCAGCAGCAAAGACATTAGGCGGGTTGGGGGGGGGGTGAGTGAGTGTGGGCGAGAGTGAGAGTGGGTGGGTGAGAGAGAGGGAGTGTGAGTGTGAATGAGAGTGTGAATGAGAGAGGGTGAGAGTGAGTGTGAATGAAAGTGTGAATGAGAGTGTGAGTGTGAGTGAGAGTGGGTGTGAGTGAGTGTGAATGAGAGTATGAGTGAGAGCAGGTGAGAGTGAGTGTGAATGAGAGTGAGAGTGTGTGAGAGTGTGAGTGAGAGGGGTGGGTGGGAGGGTGGATGGGTGGGTGAAGCAGACAGCCCCATTGCCCGTGATGCTGGGGTCATGTCCGCAGGTAGACAATGCTTTCATGTCGGCACATGATTGTTTTTTATTCAAAGTAAATCATCAGAGAGAAACAGAATCGGGATGCAGAACCGTTGATGCGACGTGTGGAAAACCCAGAGAGAGCCCCCACTCCCCGTCTCATGCAGCCCCCCCCCCCCCCCTGATCCCACCATCGACCCAAACTCAGGGGGCCGCTGTGTGCAGGGAAGCTGACGGAGGCAGCAGCGGTGGAGGGGAGGGGGGGGGGGGCCTGACGACTGCTAATCCCCCCCCTCTCCTTCGCCCGTAAGCTCACTAACCCCCCGCCCCCCCCCCCCCCCCCCCCCCTCAGCTGAACAACTAACAACAGGTGGAAACCCAGAATGCTGGAGTAACACACAGCAGGTCAGGCAGCATCTCTGGTCCGAAGGGTCCCGACCCCAAACATCAGCCATCCGTGATCTCCAGGGACGCTGCCTGGCCCGCTGAGTTACTCCAGCACTGTGTCTTTGTTCCCGTAAACCAGCGTGGTGAATGTCCTCTTGTTGCCGGATGGGGTGGGCACGGATTGGGAAACATCGCGGCATTGGGGGGAGTGTGGCAGGGTTGGGCAAGAGGGGGTCGGAGGGGGAGGAGACGGTTGTTGGGTGGTCTGTGGTCCCGGCATGTCCCAGGTGGGGGGGGGGGGGGTGAGGGGCTAACACCCTGAGCTGGCTTGGCCGCAGTGAGGGGGGAGCTGATGTCCAGCTCCGCAGGCTCTGCCCACTGCATCAGTCACCGTTCAGGGGCTGGAGGTGGAGGTGGACACACGGCCCTCACACAGTGCGGCACCACAAGGAGGCGGTCAGAGAACGTCCAGGCCTGGTCGCCAGGGAGGGAGGGGAGGGGAGGGAGGGGGAGGAATGTGCGATGGATGGAATGAATGGTTGGGGGAAAACACCAAGCGTAGTGGAGGGTGAGGGGTGGCTGAACCTTCTCCTGCCCTCCCCCCCACCATGTGACCGAGAGCAGAGACCGTCCCACCCCCCCCAGTGTTAGTGAGCGGAGACCCCCACTCCTGCCGTGACCATCACCGATTCAGCCCTCCCGGTGGGCGCAGGACGAGAGCTGCAGACACAGTGTAGCGTTGGCGAGTGGTCAGCGTTGGGTCAGCGTGGGCAGCAGGGCGGGCAGGGCCGGGCCGGGCACTAACCGGTCAGCAGCTCCACATAGTTGGCTGGGAACATGCCGAAGGAGCCGTCCGACCCGTACCCCCGCCACCACCCCTCGTCTATCTGCTCGATGTCCGAGATGATGTCGTCCGGGTCAAAGGAGATCTCCGTGCTGTCAGCTGGGTGGCAGGGAGACAGGGGATGGGGGGGTGGAGACGGGAGAGGGGAGGTGAGGGGGAAAGAGGAGAAGGGGTGATGGGGAAAGGGAAGAGGGAGATGGGGTAGCCGGGGCAGAGTAGGGAGGAGAAGGGGGTGCCAGAGGAAGGGGAGAGGTGGGGAGGGGAGAGAGGGGGTAAGGGAGAGAGGAGGTGGGGGGAAAGAGGAGAGATGGGTTGTTGGGGTAGGGGAGAGATGGGTTGAGGGGGAGAGGGAGTGAGGGGGAAGGGAGAGATGGGTTGGGGGGAGAGGGAGAGAGGGGGGCAGGGGGAAGTTGATGAGAGAGAGAGAGAGAGACAGAAAGAGAGAGCGAGACGTCAGCACACCTGTACCTGTTAAACCAGCGTTACTATCTGGGCATTCCATTCTGCATCACTGGCCAAAACACATTCTGGACACAACGGCCCATAGTTATCCTGGAGTGAAACCATTGGGATAATCTTTTAACTTTCTGTGATCACTGGGTGTTGAGCTTCATGTGGGAACTGGTCGCATGTCTTTGGAACGAGTTGCCAGAAGAGTCAACACTAAAATGCATGGTGTAGTAGATAGGCCCCGGCGGTCTAGGCCCCTGGCAGTCTAGGCCCCCGGCAGTCTAGGCCCCCGGCGGTCTAGGCCCCCGACAGTCTAGGCCCCCGACAGTCTAGGCCCCGGCAGTCTAGGCCACGGCAGTCTAGGTTTCCGACAGTCTAGATTTCCAACATTTTAGCTCTGGACAGTCTCGGTCCGGAGGCCCGGGTGCCGCTGAACGGACGTTGCGTAGCAACCCGCCTCCCGGCCCAGGCGGCCGCCATTGGTGTCACGTTGGGCGTGGAGTGGCGACAACACCCTTTATCCCGTATTTGGGAGTGAGGAAGTTGGCAACCCTAGGGGCAGGGCACCTGGGGAAACCCAGGACTGATCTCATCAGCTGTCTCTCCACTCTGGGGTTATCATACAGCGAACATTACGATGGCTCATAAGTTACTGAGTAGAATTAGGCCATTCAGCCTATCGAGTCCACTCCACCATTCAATCATGGCTGATCTCTGCCTCCGAATTCAATTTTTCCTGCCTTCTCCCCATAACCCTTGACACCCGTTCTAATCAAGAATTTGTCTATCTCTGCCTTATAGTTATGAAGTGGCAACTTGGGATAGACACAAAATGCTGGAGTAACTCAGCGGGTCAGGCAGCATCTCGGGAGAGAAAGAATGGGTGACGTTTCGGGTACCCGAGCCATCACCCATTCTTTAGACGTTTCATGGGTACCCGAGCCATCACCCATTCCTTCTCTCCAGAGATGCTGCCTCACCCGCTGAGTTACTCCAGCATTTTGTGTCTACCTTTGATTTTAACCAGCATCTGCAGTTTTCTTCCTGAGCTGAGTTGGGGAGGTTGGAACCTACCTACCTGGAGATTAGAAGGCCAGGATGGATGTGGGGTGCCAAGGACATGGGCAGTGGCCTCTCCACCATCTGCAGGCTTCACCATACAGTGAGCAACCTTGGTCACTGACTGGTCACTCAGCTGTGACCACTCATCATCAGAGCAGCTCCCACACCAGAGACCCTGCAACTGGTGCTGCACCTCACAGAAGCCCAGGAAAGATTGGCACCTGGGCAAAGGCCTGTGCAGGTATCAGGTCTGTGCGCTGTTCTTGGGAAGCAAGATGCCAGTCTATGGAGCCGACTCTTGTCTACACACACACACATAAACTGGTCACATGGTCATAACGAATAGGAGTAGAATTAGGCCATTCGGCCCATCGAGTCTACTCCGCCATTCAATCGTGGCTGATCTATCTCTCCCTCCTAACCCCATTCTCCTGCCTTCCCCCCATAACCTCAGACACCCGCACTAATCAACAATCTATCTCTGCCTTAAACATGGTCACACAGGATCCAATTTCTCCAAAGACGAGTCCACCAGGGACCCCGATGCCTCCTGATTCTCTGCGGTTGGCGTGTGTGACCAATGGCCCTGTTGGTGTAAATGTGGCAAATAGACCTACCAGCCTGATAGTCATACAGCGCCCTGGCACACAATCCCTGTATCGTGGTCTCGGTCGCTTCATAGATGTTCTGGTGGTCAGGGGCAGCCTGGTCCGTGGTGACCTGAGGGGCAGCCTGGTCCGTGGTGACCTGAGGGGCAGCCTGGTCCGTGGTGACCTGAGGGGCAGCCTGGTCCGTGGTGACCTGAGGGGCAGACTGGTCCGTGGTGACCTGAGGGGCAGACTGTGAGAAACACCAACGTGATCACCTGGGAATAAATGAAACCCTTCTTGACCCGGCTCCAACCTTCAACCCCAGTCCATCTGCAGCTCCGGCAGTGTATTCCAAATCACTAAACTCAGTCACAAAGCCCTCAGACAGCTCTGCCGCCAATTCCAAACGTCCTCTCGAGTCACTGACCCACGCAAACGGCTTCTCCCATACTCCATCAAAAGCCCTTCGCAATCCCCAATCCCCATGATGTAGGGGGACATTTTGAAAACTAGAAGGAAGTTGATCAGTTTTCAATCTGCTTAACCCATGAGTTTACTTACTGGGGAAGCATGTGGGGTTAAAGGGCCAAGGTAAGGATGTTAGTGGGGCAAACCAAGTGCAGGGCAGAAGCTGCAAGGATGCAGTGAAGGAAGACCGAGCAACGCAGAAGGTAAAGGGGTGCTGGCGACGTGGGACCGTGCGGCGGCGTGTCGGCCGTGGGGGAACCTGCACGAGGAGCTACATGGCCAGACAGCATCTGGAGAGCAACCTCACTGCCTTGGTTAGACAACCGTGTCTCACCAACCATTCGACTGGGATAGAGGACGGGTGAGGATGGCATACCAGAGGCCCAGGGGTGGTGCAGCGGTAGAGTGGCTGCCTAACAGCCTCAGAGACCCGGGATCGATCCTAACTGCACAGAGTTTGCACGTTCTCCCTGTGACTGTGTGGGTTTCCTCCGGGTGCTCAGGCTTCATCCCACATTCCAATAACGTGCAGGTTTGTGGGTCAATTGGCTTCTGTAAACCGTCCTTCGTGTGTGTGGGACAGTGCTAGTATACGGGTGATCGTGGTTGGAATGGACTCGTGGGCCGAAGGGCCTGTTTCCGCGCTGTATTTCTAAACTAACTTACCGTCGCCACAGGCTCCGGTTTCTGCTGCTCTTCTGCGTTTCCCTCCGCATCCTGATAGATATCCTCGTGCTCGACCGTGTCCGAATGGTGGAACTGCCAGCTGTAACCCTCTTCACTCTGTCCTTTCTCCGCTGTCGATGGTTTCCAGAACATGAGCAGAGGGAAAATCAGGTCAAGGGGCAATGAGGGCAGGAACCTCCAGCCACTCTCACACCACCCCCAACAACCACGTGAACAATGAATGCTGGAAAGGCTCAAGAGGCCGGGCAGTGTCCAAGGAGAAACTGTTAACATTTCAGGTCAATATGCTTCCTTCTGCATTTAAAGATCATTGACCTGAAACTTTAACCATGTTCATACACCAATCAGCCAAAACATTATGACCACTGACAGGCAAAGTGAATAACATTGATTATCTTGTTACAATGGCACCTGTCAAGGGGTGGGATATATTAGGCAGCAAGTGAACAGGCAGTTCTTGAAGTTGATGTGTTGGATGCAGGAGAAATGGCCCTGAGCGACTTTGACAAGGGCCAAATTGTTATGGCCAGGCGACTGGGTCAGAGCATCTCTGAAACGGCAAGGCTTGTGGGGTGCTCCCAGTCAGCAGTGGTGAGTACCTACCGACAGTGGTCCGAGGTGGGACAAACCACAAACCGGCGACAGACAGGGTGTTGGGCGCCCAAGGCTCATCGATGGCGAGGGCAACGAAGGCTATCCCGTCTGGTCCGAACCGACAGAAGGTCGACTGTGGCACAAGTCACAGAAAATTTAATGGTGGTCACGGGAGGAATGTGTCACAATACACAGTGCATCGCACCCTGCTGCGTATGGGGCTGCACACGGAGGACCAACAGCATATTAGGCAGGTGGGCATAATGTTTTGGCTCAGCAGGTCATAATGGTTTGGCTGATCCGGTGCAAGTTTATAAGTCATAGGAGCAGAATGAGGCCATTCAGCCCACCGGGTCTATTCAATCAAGTCTAATCTATCATTCCCTCAAAACCTCGTTCTCCTGCCTTCTCCCAACGATCAATTTCCCTCCTGGGATAAAGAAAGTTCTATCGTATCGCATCGTAACATTTGACAGAGTTACTGATCAGGAATCTATCAATTTCTGCTTTAAAAATACCACATGACTTGCTTCTCTCTGCAGGCACCACTGGCCTCGTAAGTCATGTAGACAGAATTATAGAGTGGGGAAACAGGCCCTTCGGCCCACCGATCTGACTTGCTCCTATTTTCCGGCATTTGGCCCATATTGAACAAAATCTTTCCTATCTATGTACTTTCTAAATGTCTTTAAAAAGTTGTGTACCTATTTGTACAAATTACAGTGGAGGCCAATTCACTGGATTTTTTCAAGAGAGAGTTAGATCTAGCTCTTATGGCTAACGGAATCAAGGAATATGGGGAGAAATCGTCTGATTTTGGATGGCCAGATGACATATTGAATGGCAGTGCTGCCTCGAAGGGGCCGAATGGCCTCCTCCTGCACCTATTTTCTATGTTTCTGAACCCTCACAGATGTCTCAGGACCAGTCTCACCCTGAACACTCTCCTCCCCTCTCCCATCAGGCAAGAGGTGCAGAAGTGTGAAAACCTCCAGATTCAGGGGCAGTTTCTTCCCAGCTGTTATCAGGCAACTGAACCATCCTCTCACCAACTAAAGAGCGGTCTGACCCACCATCCACCTCATTGGAGACCCACGGATTAATCAGACTTGCACTAAACATCACACCCTTTGTCCTGTTTCTGTACACAGCTTGATTGTAATCATGTGTAGTCTTTCCACTGACTAGATAGCTCACAACAAAAAAGCTTTTCAGTGCATGTGCCAATAAACTAAATAGATGTGGATATGTCTCCCTCCCAGACACAGTGCATGTCATGTGCAGACACACGTACACGCGTGCACAGAGCCAGGAGCACGGACCCCTCGGCTGGTGACGTACCACTCCAGTCAGTCTGCGGCTCTTCCTTGGGCTCTGCTTCCACCCGCTCGGTTCCACTCTGCACCTCCGCTGGGGATTGCACGTCTAAATACAAGGTTGGCAAACACAATGATTTCTAATCGTGCGCTGGTCTGATGGAATTTGCCAAAAAAGATCAACGATCAGAAACTTACAAAGGGAAGAGGTGTGCGCGTGCGCGCGAGTTCGAGTTCATGCCCATGTGCACACGCCTGTGCGAGTTCATGCCATGTGTGAGTGTGCGCGCGCACGTGTGCGAGATCATGCCCATGTGCGTGTGCGAGTTCATGCCCATGTGCACGTGTGCGAGTTCATGCCCATGTGCACGTGTGCGAGTTCATGCCCATGTGCACGTGTGCGTGTGTGAGCGCACGTGCGTGTGGAAAGAGTTGATAAGCCACCACCTCTGCAAACAGCACCCACCGAGCCCAACACCATAAATACAATCATTTCCAGGCATGCTGTGTTTAAACTGCGTTGCCATGGTCACATTGCATGCATACCATGTTGCGTTCTCAACCTCAATTATCAAAGTGGAGACAGAGGCTGAAAAAGATTTCAAAAACTTGGAGGTATAGTGGACCTTTGACAACCCACTGAGCGCTGCCTCCCTGTAGCTTGGATAGCCCTCAGCTGGGGGCCTGTACACACGTCTGGTCTCTGTATACTGTACTGCGATTAGAATCCACACGGCACTCCACATCACTGTGACTTCCATACACAGCGACTCCCAGTGCTACAAACCACCTGGTTTTTAAGGGAAGATAGACACAAAACGCTGGAGGAACTCGGCGGGCCAGGCACCATCTCCGAAGAAAAGGAATACGTGATGTTTCGGCTCAAGACCTTTCTTCAGACTTGTGGCAAACCGACTTGGTATAAAGACTGAACAGGCTGGGGTGCTCTGGTCACCACTTGGCTGGGTCATTGTAATATAATTCCATTTGCTTGGAAGCTCAGAATTACAGGTAATATAAATCCAATCAGGAATTCAGGAGAAAAGTCGACCCAGAGCGGTGTGAACTCTCCGCATTCACTCCATGAATTAATAAGTACAAAGCAAATGACATTGAAGGCAAGCTTGCTAAGCACGGCAGACGTGGCGATAGGACAAGGAGGCGCTTGGACAGTTTAAACTCTGTAGGAAGGAGCTGCAGATGCTGGTTTCAACCGAAGACAGGCACAAAATGCTGGAGTAATGCGGCGGGTCAGGCAACATCACTGGAGAAGGAATGGGTGACGTTTCGGGTCGAGACCCTTCTTCAGACAGATGTCAGAATGACTCTTCTCCAGTCCGAAGAAGGGTGTCGGCCCGAAACGTCACCCGTTCCTTCTCTCCAGTGATGCTGCCTGACCCGCTGAGTTACTCCAGCACTCTGTGAAACGTCACCCATTCCTTCCCTCCAGTGATGCTGCCTGACCCGCTGAGTTACTCCAGCACTCTGTGAAACGTCACCCATTCCTTCCCTCCAGTGATGCTGCCTGTCCCGCTGAGTAACTCCAGCATTTTGGGGTCCATCGACAGTTTAAACTCTGGTGGATACTTCTGAGCAAATGACTGATGCGGAGTGAGAAGTCTGGTTTGCGTGCTTTAGCCCGAGGCTGAGACAGAACCAAAGACACTAGAGGAGCAAGATGGACCACTCTGTTGAAACTGCACACACTGAAGTGTAGTCCACAAAGGAGCTTAACATCCGCCATTTTAGTAGGCAAACCCCGCCTTACTCTAAGCCTCTCGCAGTGTAATCAGTGTTTTGGGGGAACAGTATGTGTGATGATGCCATTAAAATGTAGAATATATCTCATCTATCAACTCACAGATTGTTGTTATTTTTCTTTTTAAATGTTTCTGCAAGTTTCTGCCTACTAAAATGGCCGCCGTGACGCACTACGGTTTTTAGGGCCGAGTGGTCTATCTTGCTCTGCTCTATTATCATTGGTCACAACTGAGGTCCCACAAGGTGCAGCACTTGACAGCGTTGCAATAGCCAAGTGACTAGTGACAGCGATACACAACCACCCATCTCCGATTACACGAGAGAGAGTGCTCGCGGGTTCAGTAACTAACGTCATGCACCTCATCCCTAACCCCTGTGTGGATTGTTCGCTACCCCAGGCACAGTGGAAATGGAGGAGAGGCGATGCCAACCTGGGGGCTCTGGCTGGGCAGGCGAGCTGACAGGCGAGGGAGGGGATTCTAGCTGCTGACTCCGGGACTGCAGGAAAGGGCTCTTCAACTTGCCTGGCAGGAAAAAAGCAGATAAAACTCAAGCACGGAGACAACAGTAAGCTGTGCTGTCGCAACACCGTACAGGGCAACACGGCAGGCAGCACACTCCACACCAGGGGCTGGCTGCACACTGCAGGCCTGCACACTGCAGGAAGAAATCACAAGCTGCACTAATCACCCCCTCTTGTTCAAAATCACACGCCAAAAACAAGTCCACAATATTTGATAAGTCTGATACAAGCTAAACAGATGCTGCAAAACTGAGCCCGTCACTTTTTAAAATACATAGGGCAGGCCGAATATTTACTGTTCGTCTTCAATGGCAGCTGGTTCTGGCAGTGAGCCACCTTGGTCCATTGTGGTCTTTGTTGGGAAGGGGCTCACACAACTGCAGTTATGCAGGGTGTGAGCTGTAGGGAGAGGTTGAGCAGGCTGGGTCCCTATTCCATGGAGCACAGGAGGATGAGGGGAGATCTTATAGAGGTACACAAAATCATGAGAGAATGATGCACAGAGTCTTTTACGCAGAGTAGGGGAATCGAAGACCAGAGGACATGGGTTCAAGGTGAAAGGGAAAAGATTTAATAGGAATCCGAGGGGTAACTTTTCCACACAGAGGGTGGTGGGTGTGTGGAACAAGCTGCCAGAGGAGGTAGTTGAGGTTGGGACTATCCCATCCTTTAAGAAACAGTTGAACAGGTACATGGATTGGACAGGGTTGGAGGGTTATGGACCAAGTGCAGGCAAGTAGGACTAGGGTAGCTGGGACATTGTTGGCCGGTGTGGGCAAGTTGAGCCGAAGGGCCTGTTTCCACACTGTATCACTCCATGACTCTATGCAAGTCCAGGGTTCAGACCGAGTGGACAGTGGAGGAACGGTGATACATTTCTCGGAGTATTACTTCAGATAACAGGAGTCCCATACATCATCTGTCCTAGCCTCCAGGCAAGCAGGTAATGGAGAGGCATAGAGTGATACAGTGTGGAAACAGGCCCTTCGGCCCCACTTGCCCACACCGGCCAACATGTCCCAGCTACACTAGTCCCACCTGCCGGCATTTGGTCCAAATCCCTCCAAACCTGTCCTTTCCATGTACCTGTCTAACTGCTTCTTAAATGTCGGGATAGTCCCTGCCTCAACTACCTCCTCCGGCAGCTCGTTCAATACACCCACCACCCTTTTTGTGGAAAACGTTACCCCTCAGATTCCTATGAAATCTTTTCCCAAAAGGGGGAGCAGTGGGCTGCAGGATGTTGGATTGGAAGGGCAGGGCCAGCTTGGGTGTCAGTGTTCCACCCTGAAGGGCTGCTTGTGCTTTCAACCTGCCCTTGCTCAGGGAAGCTCAAGCCTCAAAGCACAGGGTGACAGAGCGCAGCAAGAAACACCATTGCAGGCGCAAGCAGAGTCTACAACGAGAGGCCATAGCGTCAGAATTAAAGGACGTTCTTTTAGGAAGGAGATGAGGAGAAATTTCTCTAATCATAGGGTGGTGAATCTGTGGAATTCTTTGTCACAGAAGGCTGTAGAGGCCAAGTCAGTGGATATTTCTACGGCAGAGATAGATAGATTTTTGATTAGTACGGGTGTTAGCGGTTATGGGGAGAAAGCAGGAGAATGGGGTTCGGAGGGAGAGATATTTCAGCCATGATTGAATGGCGTAGACTTGATGGGCTGAATAGCCTAATTCTGCTCCTATTCCTTCTGACCTTAATGGACAAACGAGGAAAGATGGAGTTGATAATCAGTAAGTCTGAAGTAAGTGAGGCACTTGGACATTACACCAACTAACCAGAAGACAGGCCAGGTTGTAACCACATCCTGCCTGTGTCTCAGTTGCACGCTGACATTAGCAGAGCGACAACGGACTTGTTTGATTCTTTTCCTCCAGTGCAGATAAGACTCTGTACTTATGAAATGTGGTCATGAAGTACAACTTCTTGCACACCAAGAGATTCCAGCTGCCTTTTGCCGCAACCCTCAGCCCTGAAGCAAGCAGCTCAGTGCCAATTGCATTAATGCATCAGTGCGTGACTTGCAAACCTCAGTATTCTCTGTGCAACAGGACACCCTCGGCAGCTGTGGCTTCACAGAGCATGACGTGGGGCAGAAGCCTTTCTAAGTACGCCTGACTCGATAAGTTTCCAAGGCAGACACAAAATGCTGGAGCAACTCAGCGGGTCAGGCAGCATCTCTGGAGAGAAGGAATGGGTGACGTTTCGGGCCGAGACCCTTCTTCAGACTGATGTCGGGAGGGGTGAGGAAGGGGGGGCGGGAAATTCCTCTCATCTCCTTCCTAAAAGAACGTCCTTTAATTCTGAGGCTGTGACCTCTAGTCCTGGACTCTCCCACTAGAGGAAACTTCCTCTCCACATCCACTCTATCCAAGCCTTTCACTATTTGGTACATTTCAATGAGATCCCCTCCCTCATTCTTCTAAACTCCAGAGAGTACAGGCGTAGTCCGTCAAATGCTCATCATATGTTAACCCATTCATTCCTGGTCCCTCTCCAGTGCCAGGCCATGTGCTCACACTAATTCACAACGGATCTTGCCGTCCTGACCCGCTCACCCTCCTGGGACAGGAGGGCAGTGATTTGGATGGATCTGCTCATTTGTCACTAAACACCGCGACAGCAAAAGATGCTGAACTATCGCAACTGCACAGCTCAGCACTCTGTCCGTTAGGTTTAGCCTCCTCTACACAGAAGGTTGGAACGTTATTCTGGGTGGTGAGGGTTCAGGACTGTACAATATCACATTCAGGAGGTGTAACCAGTTAGACCACACTCTGCACAGTTCACTACACGCCGGGTTTATCCCTGCTGCCTGTCAAACGTGTTGCCTGCATTCAGGCAGTGGGATAGCGGGAGGAGAGTAAGGCGGGGGGGGGGTCGGGAGGAGAGTAAGGCGGGGGGGGTCGGGAGGAGAGTAAGGTGGGGGGGGGGTCGGGAGGAGAGTAAGGCGGGGGGGGGGTCGGGGGAGAGTAAGGCGGGGGGGTCGGGGGGAGAGTAAGGCGGGGGGGGTCGGGAGGAGAGTAAGGCAGGGGGGGTTCGGGAGGAGAGTAAGGCAGGGGGAGAGTAAGGTGGGGGAGGGTCTGCTCCCTCTCCATTACCTGGCTGTGTGCTGGCATTGAACGCAGACGGGTCTGCCACCTTGCCACGCTCACGATCCTTGAACAGCTCCTTGGGGTTCATCGATCTCTGGGAGATGATGGAAGCTGCCTCCTGTAGAGAGACCAGCAGTAAGTGGAGAACGCAGCGAAACGCGGGCGTCAGCAAGCAAATGCTGGTGTAACTCAGCAGGACAGGCAGCATCTCTGGAGAGAAGGAATGGGTGACGTTTTGGGTCGAGACCCTGCTTCAGACCGAGTGTAAGGGGACAGGGAGAGACAGAGATAAGGAAGAGTAAGTTGTGAAAACGAGACATCCATAGAGATGGGTTTCAAGGAAAATGTAGTATCGATCATCGTTATCTGGGAGAAGGTGACAACAAAGCAAATCGAGATAAAAATGTAATCTGGGGGACAGTCAGAGTGGCCGGAGAACTAGGAAGGGGGAGGGATGGAGAGAGAGGGAAAGCAAGGGCAGTTGCTCCTTGCCATGCAATTCCCTGTGTGTTAGGTACCCCACATCCTGTTTGAACAAAGGACAGCACTGTAGTCCAAGCAGATACATGCTAATGGTCAGCATACCGATGCCTTTTCAATGGACTGGCTTCTCCTGAACCCCTTGCGCATCTCTACTTGATATTCCTGCTCTTGTTCATTCTGCAAAACAACCGATTCACCAGTTAGCGGCAGCACAGTGTTTGAGACACCCATGAGAGCAAATTTGCAGATGATACTAAGCTGGGGGGTAGTGTGAATTGTGAGGAAGATGCAATAAGGCTGCAGGGTGACTTGGACAGGTTGTGTGAGTGGGCGGATACATGGCAGATGCAGTTTAATGTAGATAAGTGTGAGGTTATTCACTTTGGAAGTAAGAATAGAAAAGCAGATTATTATCTGAATGGTGTCAAGTTAGGAGGAGGGGGAGTTCAACGAGATCTGGGTGTCCTAGTGCATCAGTCAATGAAAGGAAGCATGCAGGTACAGCAGGCAGTGAAGAAAGCCAATGGAATGTTGGCCTTCATAACAAGAGGAGTTGAGTATAGGAGCAAAGAGGTCCTTCTACAGTTGTACCGGGCCCTGGTGAGACCGCACCTGGAGTACTGTGTGCAGTTTTGGTCTCCAAATTTGAGGAAGGATATTCTTGCTATGGAGGGCGTGCAGCGTAGGTTTACTAGGTTAATTCCCGGAATGGCGGGACTGTCGTATGTTGAAAGGCTGGAGCGATTGGGCTTGTATACACTGGAATTTAGAAGGATGAGGGGGGATCTTATTGAAACATATAAGATAATTAGGGGATTGGACACATTAGAGGCAGGAAACATGTTCCCAATGTTGGGGGAGTCCAGAACAAGGGGCCACAGTTTAAGAATAAGGGGTAGCCCATTTAGAACGGAGATGAGGAAGAACTTTTTCAGTCAGAGAGTGGTGAAGGTGTGGAATTCTCTGCCTCAGAAGGCAGTGGAGGTCAGTTCGTTGGATGCTTTCAAGAGAGAGCTGGATAGAGCTCTTAAGGATAGCGGAGTGAGGGGGTATGGGGAGAAGCCAGGAACGGGGTACTGATTGAGAGTGATCAGCCATGATCGCATTGAATGGCGGTGCGTACAGACTCGAAGGGATGAATGACCTCCTCCTGCACCTATTGTCTATTGTCTATTGAAGGGAACTACTGACGAGCTGCCACAGGGAGATGAGGCTGGGACTATCCCAACGTTTAACATCCAGTCAGACAGGTACATGGATAGGACAGGTTGAGAGGGATTCTAGACCAAGTGGATCCCTTGTACCAAACCTCTCCTGCATTGGTGCAGCACCCTCTCCTCCTCCCCTCCCTCCCCCCCCCCACCCCCTCCCCTCCCCCCACCTCAATCCCCCTTATCCTCCCTCCTCCCCCTCCCTCCACCCCCCTCCCTTCCCCCCCCCACCCCCTCCCCTCCCCCCACCTCAATCCCCCTTATCCTCCCTCCCCCCTCCCCCTCCCCCTCTCCCATCCTCCCTAGGAGATACATTTAAACTTTTAAATGTGAATAACTTAAAAAATATAACACAGATTTCAATGAAACTTCGTCCATTAGCATCAAAGGGCCAACAGTGAGTAAGGTGGGCCTAAAATTGTCGCGCTATCGTGTACCGTTTTGGCTGTAGTTCAGGAACAAACAACCAAACAAATGAGAGTTTTAGTATATAGGTGGACCAAACGCAGGCAGGTGGGACCAGTGTAGCTGGGACATGTTGGCCAGTGTGGGCAGGTTGGGGTGAAGGGCCAGTTTCCACACTGTATCACTCTCTGCCTCTAAGCCCTGGGGGTGCAGGGGATTACTCTGTTCCTAACCCATCCTGGGAACTTTTAATAAGTGTCAAGAGAGTTGCACTCCCTACCCGGGGGGTGTTTCATGGGGCA
Source organism: Rhinoraja longicauda (assembly GCF_053455715.1). NCBI lineage: Eukaryota > Metazoa > Chordata > Chondrichthyes > Rajiformes > Arhynchobatidae > Rhinoraja > Rhinoraja longicauda. The sequence goes on from NC_135988.1 coordinate 17,012,762, forward strand.
GCGCGGAGAGGTATTCACAGTGTTTCTCAGCCACACTGCACCTTACCTTGGGATGATTTACGGAAGAGTGTTAGGGAAGCATTAGAAATTCAAATGCAAAACAAAGTTTAGTTTAGAGATACAGCGCGGAAACAGGCCCTTCGGCCCACCGGGTCCGCGCCGACCAGCGATCCCCGCACACTAACACTATCCTACATCCACTGGGGACAATTTTTACATTTACCAAGCCAATTAACCTACAAACCTGCACGTCTTTGGAGTGTGGGAGGAAACCGAAGATCTCGGAGAAAACCCACGCAGGTCACGGGGAGAATGTATAAACTCCGTACAGAAAGCACCTGTAGTCGGGATCGAACCTGGGTCTCCGGCGCTGTATTCGCTGTAAGGCAGGAACTCTACCGCTGCACCACCCGTCTATATTTTGTACCCTAGCAATATACTGCACCTGTCCATGGACTGACGTTTTCAAGTTCAGCGCTCACTAGCTACAGAGAGGAACGACAAGGTTTACAGTCACACAGAAGCATTCTTACCCAGCGCTGTTTCTCACTCTCCCTGTTTACAGAGTCTTGTTTCTTCTGGAACTGCCTGCAACAGATGGATAAAAATTGAGTGAATTCACAGAAAACTTGCCGGTCAGAGTTTGGAAAAAGCAGTCTGTTGAGGGCATACTCTTTTTATGAATCATTGTGTTCCATATTAAACGCACCAACACGCAATGCAAACGGTGCAGGAAAAAGAACTGCAGGTGCTGGTTTAAATCGAAGGTAGGCACAAAATGCTGTAGTAACTCAGCGGGTCAGGCAGCATCTCGGGAGAGAAGGAATGGGTGACGTTTTGGGTTGAGACCCTTCCCAGTTTTCTGTCTTCCTGTCTCATCTTCAGACATTTAAAAAAAGAGTTCTACATAAATAAGTTTTATTGGCCAAGTATGTGCATACACAAGGAATGTGCCTCGGTGCTCCGCTCACAAATGACAACACCAACATACAGTTAACAATTGGCATGAGTCTGAAGAAGTTCCAGAACAAGGGGCCACAGTTTAAGAATAAGGGGTAGGCCATTTAGAAAGGAGATGAGGAAAACCTTTTCAGTCAGAGAGTTGTGAATCTGTGGAATTCTCTGCCTCAGAAGGCAGTGGAGGCCAATTCTCTGAATGCATTCAAGAGAGAGCGAGATAGAGCTCTTAAGGATAGAGGAGTCAGGGGGTATGGGGAGAAGGCAGGAACGGGGTACTGATTGAGAATGATCAGCCATGATCACATTGAATGGCGGTGCTGGCTCGAAGGGCTGAATGGCCTCCTCCTGCACCTATTGTCTAAGTCTGAAGAAACGTCACCCACCCCTTCTCTCCAGAGATGCTGCCAGTCCCGCTGAGTTACTCCAGCACTTTGTGTCTGCCTTTAGAAAGCTGCATGGTCCTGAGGAACAATGCCCCACCTGGCCCAGGACCTTGTGTGTACCTAGTTTGACTCATTAACCCACCAATGTGATCTCTGAGGTAGACACAAAATGCTGGAGTAACTCAGCGGGTCAGGCAGCATCTCGGGAGAGAAGGAATGGGTGACGTTTCGGGTCTCGACCCGAAACATCACCCATTCCTTCTCTCCTGAGATGTTGCCTGACCTAATGCAAGCAGTTGTACCCAGACGCATGAAACTGCTCAGACATTGTTAACATTACAGCAGGTAACGGAGATGAGGAAGAACTTTTTCAGTCAGAGAGTGGTGAAGGTGTGGAATTCTCTGCCTCAGAAGGCAGTGGAGGCCAGTTCGTTGGATGCTTTCAAGAGAGAGCTGGATAGAGCTCTTAGGGATAGCGGAGTGAGGGGGTATGGGGAGAAGGCAGGGACGGGGTACTGATTGAGAGTGATCAGCCATGATCGCATTGAATGGCGGTGCTGGCTCGAAGGGCTGAATGGCCTACTCCTGCACCTATTGTCTATTGTCTATTGTAACCCACAGTGATTAGCAATTACTTGCAATTATTTGCAACTCGTTAAAACACCAACAGCGCAACACTGACACAGGAAGCGGGAGTGTCAACTGGAAGTAGCAGCCCAAGGTTTAGATTGCTGCCTGAAACTACAATGGGGTCATCTAATTCGAGGGAGTTCACATTGTGCAGGAAGGAACTGCAGATGCTGGTTTACACTGAAGGTAGACACAAAGCACTGGAGTAACTCAGCGGGACAGGCAGCATTTCGGGAGAGAAGGAATGGCTGACGTTTCGGGTCGAGATTTGGTGGAACATGGGCCAAGTGGGACTAGCTAGATTAAGCACAGTGGTCCAACCGTTGAGTTGCTGCCTTACAGCGCTTGCAGCGCCGGAGACCCGGGTTCGATCCCGACTACGGGGGCTGTCTGTACGGAGTTTGTACGTTCCCCCCGTGACCACGTGGGTTTTCTCCGAGATCTTCGGTTTCCTCCCACACTCCAAAGACGTAGGTTAACTGGCTTGATATAAAAGTAAGTTGCCCCTAGTGTGTGTAGGATAGCGTTAGTGTGCTGGGATCGCTGGTCACTGCGGACTCGGTGGGCCGAAGGGCCTGTTTCCACGCTGTATCTCAACTAAATAACATGTCCTGCAGTCCCTGACCCGGTCCGTAGTCAAACACAGCCCCACTCAGAGAAAGAACAGACACAGAGAAACAACACTCACTTCTGCTGGTCAATCTGACTTGACTTATCTCTATATTGCAGCTCCCTCGACTCCGATTCTCGCCGCTCCCTCTCCTTCCGCTCGTGTTCCAACCCTTCGTGTTCTTGCGCCCTCCTCGTCTTATCTTCTTCCCTTCGCTTCGCCTCATCTTTCTGTTGAGAAAAGGGTCTCACCGTCAGTGAAATTAAAAACATTACGGAGTTTGCACCTTCTCCCCGTGGGTTTGCACCTTCTCCCCGTGGGTTTTCTCTGAGATCTTCCGTTTCCTCCCGCACTCCAAAGACGTGCAGGTATGTAGGTTAATTGGCTCGGTAAATGTAATAAAAAGATTGTCCCTAGTGGGTGTTGGATAGTGTTAATAAACGGGGATCGCTGGTCGGCGCGGACCCGGTGGGCAGAAGAGCATGTTTCCGCTCCGTATCTCTAAACTAAACTAAACAAAACATCATTTCTTCAGCGTTGCTGTGATTTCATACTCACTGACTCACTTGCAAAGGGTTGGTCTGGGCTCAAACAGGCCAAGACCAGGTAGGTAGCGCAGCGGTAGAGTTGCTGCTTTACAGCGAATGCAGCGCCGGAGACTCAGGTTCGATCCTGACTACGGGTGCTGCACTGTAAGGAGTTTGTACGTTCTCCCCGTGACCTGCGTGGGTTTTCTCCGAGATCTTCGGTTTCCTCCCACACTCCAAAGACGTACAGGTATGTAGGTTAATTGGCTGGGTAAATGTGAAAATTGTCCCTAGTGGGTGTAGGATAGTGTTAATGTACGGGGATCACTGGGCGGCACGGACTTGGAGGGCCGAAAAGGCCTGTTTCCGGCTGTATATATATGATATGATATGATATGGTACTTTCCTTGAAACACATCCAGAGTCAACTCTGGGGCCCCACAACCAAAGGAGCGTTTTGCAGTCGGCTTTATCCCCATGGGGTCTCAGCGTGGACCACCCGATTCTCAAAGTGGTGCGGTGGGACTTCAATGGGCAACCTCAGGGTTGAGTCGGAAAGAAAACTGCAGACGCTGGTTTAAGTCGAAGGTAGACACAAAATGGTGGAGTAACTCAGTGGGTCAGGCAGCATCTCTGGAGAGAAGGAATGGGTGACGTTTCGGGTCGAGACCCTTCTTCAGACTGATGTCAGGGGAGGGTCCCATCTGAAGAAGGGTCTCGACCCGAAACGTCACCCATTCCTTCTCTCCCGAGATGCTGCCTGACCCGCTGAGTTACTCCAGCATTTTGTGTGGATGTCAGTGTTGGGTCATTTGGACAGGAGGATGGCTGGTGTAAGCCACAATCGCTGACCACAACTCACATGGCCGGCTGAATGGTAGTCCACTGCCCAAACTAAAGCCTCACCTCCGTCTGTGCCCAGAAGCTCTCCTTGTTCACGTTTCGGATTTCAGACATCGCGTTTGTCTTCTTGTAAACTGACCCCTGAGTGGAGAGAGAACATAATTAGTGCTGCCCGGAGATTGTGGCAATCAATTGACCAAGGTCAGCAAGGTGTGTAGCAAGATCTGTCCTGGGTTGGGAAGGGATAGAATTTGGCCTTGTAACTCGACCGGTCAGAGCAGAGCCAGGTGCAACAATGCTCGCTGGTCACACTGCACGGGCAAGGTGCTTCACACCAGACACCCAGTGTGCATGCAGCTTTCCAAGGTTTGAAGATTGCTGCTGGTAACTTTGCCTGAGGAAGTGTGCTGCATATGGAAACATTTAAACATAGAAAATAGGTGCAGGAGGAGGCCTTTTGGCCCTTCGAGCCAGCACCGCCATTCATTGTGATCATTGCTGATCATCCACAATCAGTAACCCGTGCCTGCCTTCTCCCCATATCTCTTGATTCCACTAGCCCCTAGAGCTCTATCTAACTCTCTTTTAAATTCATCCAGTGAATCGGCCTCCACTGCCCTCTGTGGCAGAGAATTCCACAAATTCACGACTCTCTGGGTGAAAAAGTTTCTTCTCACCTCAGTTTTAAATGACCTCCCCTTTATTCTAAGACTGTGGCCCCTGGTTCTGGACTCCCCCAACATTGGGAACATCTTTCCTGCATCTAGTTTGTCCAGTCCTTTTATAATTTTACACGTCTCTATAAGATCCCCTCTCATCCTTGTAAACTCCAGTGAATACAAGCCCAGTCTTTCCAATCTTTCCTCATATGACAGTCCCGCCATTCCGGGGATTAACCTGGTGAACCTACGCTGCACTGCCTCAATAGCAAGGATGTCCTTCCTCAAATTGGGAGATCAAAACCAAATATGGGACGGGTTTCCCCATTCTAAGGCCCACTCGTGCTATACAATGTTCACCAGCCATGGAGGTGGGTCAAGCAGCTGACCATGATGCTTCTCAGCCCATTCACACACACGCTGAGGACTTCCGACACAAAGACCTCTTAGAGACACAGCGTGGAAACAGACCCTTTGGCCCACTGAGTCCGTGTCGACCAACAATCGCCCCCGTACACTAATTCTATCCTACCCGCTAGCGACAATTTACAGAAGCCAATGAACCTACAAACCTGCACATCTTTGGAGTTTGGGAGGGAACCGGAGCACTCACGAGAAAACCCACACGATCACAGAAAGCACCTGTAGTCAAGATCAAACCCGGGTCTCTGGCTCCGTAAGGCAGCAACCCGCTGTGCCAGTATGCCGTCTTGGTCTCTGCTCAGAACTGACAAAATACTCAGGATTGAAAATCCCCTGCCCTGCCAATCACTACACTGGCACAATCCCAAACCATCCGATCACCATTCAAATATCCCACCATGTTATTTTGTTTAGAATTTAAGTGTCACGAGTGTTTAATTCATCGTGAGGGGTCGAGACAGGAAGAATGCCCAGAATCTATTACCCAGGGTAGGGGAATCAAGAACCAAAGGACACAGGTTTATGGTAAGAGGGGCAACTTTTTCCACAGAGTATGGTTGGTATGTGGAACGAGCTGCCAGCGAAGGTAGTTGAGCCAGGTACCACAACAACATTTAAGAGAATTGGACAGAAACATGGATAGAAAAGGGTTTCGGCGGACATGGGCCAAATGCACCAGCTTAGATGGGGCATCTTGGTCAGCATGGACAAGCTGTGGTGAAGGCTCTGTTTCCATGCTGTACAACTAATTGTCATAACCACCAGGAACTGGTCAATGAAATTCTTACTTGCTGCAGGTCCATTAATGCAATAACAACAAAGACCAAGAAAAGCAAACATATCACCCCAGTATTGTACTCCCTTCATTGGCTCCCTGTAAGATCCAGGATAGACTATAAGGTCCTCCTTATAGTCTACAAAGCCCTAAATGGCTTGGGAGCAGCATATCTTACAGCGTGCCTCCTTCCCTATGCCCCTACTCGAGCGCTCAGGTCTTCTGATGCCGGCCTGTTAGCCTCTCAAGGCCGCAGCAGTAAGAAAATTGGGGAAGCAGCCTTTTTCAATTAGGGCCCCAAACTGTAGAATACCCTGCCCAGGGGCCATGAGAGACGCCCACTCAGTTGAGATTTTTAAACGGCAGTTAAAAACATATCTTTTTACTCAAGCTTTTTAAAGTTTAAATCTATCTCCTAGGGAGGGAGGGGGTAGGGAGGTGGGGGGGGAGGGAGTGGGGGAGGAGGGTGGATAAGGGGGGTTGAGGGGGAAGGGGAAGTGGGGAGGGGAGGGGAGGGAGGGGAGTAGGAGAGGCCGCGGCACCAATGGAGGAGAGGTTTGGTCTAGTATTTTTATATAAATCTGTGCTTTGTATGCCTATTCCCTTTCTGTTTTAAATTGTATCTTTGTTTAGACATGCGTTTGTTTTTGTGGAGAGCACATTGGGCTGCATTCAATTGCATGAAAAGTGCTATATAAATAAAAGTTATTATTATTATTAAATATATAATAATCAATAATACAAAATTATCAGTAATCCTCAGTAGCCAGGTCGTAATAGTGCAAAGCAAAGCTTTTGCGGCACGGTGGCGCAGCGGTAGAGTTGCTGCCTTACAGCGAATGCAGCGCCGGAGACTCGGGTTCGATCCTGACTACGGGCGCCGTCTGTACGGAGTTTGTACGCTCTCCCCGTGACCTGCGTGTGTTTTCTCCGAGATCTTCGATTTCCTCCCACACTCCAAAGATGTACAGGTTTGTAGGTTAATTGACTGGGTAAATGTAAAAATTGTCCCTAGTGTGTGTAGGATAGTGTTAACGCGCGGGGATCGCTGGGCGGCGCGGACTCGGTGGGCCGAAGGGCCTGTTTCCGCGCTGTATCCCTAAAAAAAAAAAAAGCCCGCAATGCAAACAAAACAAGGTCCCTAGCAGATCGATGCTGAGGTGGGGTGTAGTGAGGGTCGTGCAGAGTGCTTCACGAGCTGGTGGCTGACTCACCACAGGTGCCGGCGGGTTGGTATCTTGGAAGCGGGGGCTCTCCTTGTGGAAGTTGTAGTTGGAACCGGAGGCCTTGGCAACCTTCTCCATGATCTCGTCTGGTTCCACATCCTGGTCAGCGCGGGCGTTGATGGTAACGTGAGCCCCCTGGACAGCAGGGCACATTCAACAGGAGAGCACGGTCAACGAGGTGGGCGTTAAACAACATCGTAAACAAAGGGCGATGGTAACTGATGTCATTGCCTTACCTGAAACGAGCACCAAGAAACTACAGGCTGGTCAGCCGTACAATAATAATAAGGAAATTAATGGAGAAAATTCTTGGGAACAGAATTTACCTTCACGTGGAAAGGCTGAAACTAATTAGAAGACAACTGAAGAAGGGTCTCGACCCAAAACGTCACCCCTTCCATCTCTCCCGAGATGCTGCCTGACCCGCTGAGTTACTCCAGCATTTTGTGTCTACCTTAAAAGTGAACACAGTTTTGTGTAGGGGAAATCCAGTCTCACAAGCCCGATTGAGTTTATTTTGAGGAGTTAACCGAGAATATTGATGGAGGCAGGGCAGTAGGTTTAGTTTAGTTTAGAGATACAGCGCGGAAACAGGCCCTTTCAGCCCACCGGGTCCGCACCGACCAGCGATCCCCGCACATTAACACCATCCTACACCCACTAGGGACAATTTTTACATTTACCAAGCCAATTAACCTACAAACCTGTACGTCTTTGGAGTGTGGGAGGAAACCGAAGATCTGGGAGAAAACCCACGCAGGTCACGGGGAGAACGTACAAACTCCGTACAGACAGCATCCGTAGTCGGGATCGAACCCGGGTCTCCGGCGCTGCATTCGCTGTAAGGCAGCAACTCTACCGCTGCGCCACCGTGACTGCCCTAGGTGTGGTTGGCATTGATGTTAGCAAGGCCTTTGACAAAGTCTGGCACAGTTAGGCTGGCCCAGTAAGTTAGAGCACATGGGAGCTCAGGTGTGCTGCAAACTGGATCCAAAATTGGCTTGGTGATTGGAGGCAGAGGAGGGAGGCGGAGGGATGTTTTTCTGAATGTAAATCTCTACAGTGGTCTACTGTCGGGATTGGTACTGGGACCTTTGTTAACCGTTATAGATGACTTAGATGAGATTGTTGGAAAAAAAAACTGCTGATGCTGGTTTAAATGGAAGGTAGACATAAAATGCTGGAGTTCCTCAGCAGGTCAGGCAACATCTCAGGAGAGAAGGAATGGGTGACGTTTCGGGTCGAGACCCTTCTTCAGACTGATGTCAAGGGAGGGGGCCGGACCCACTTGCCACTTGCCTACGTGGGACCCAATCCCACCTGCCTGCACTTGGTCCACATCCCTCCAACCCTGTCCTATCCATGTACCTGTCCAACTGTTTCTTAAACGATGGGATAGTCCCAGCCTCAACTACCTCCTCTGGCAGCTTGTTCCATACACCCACCACCATCTGTGTGAAAAAGTCACCCCTCGGATTCCTATGAAATCTTTTCCACTTCACCTTGAACCCATGTCCTCTGGTCCTCGATTCCCCTACTCTGGGTCAAAGACACTGTGCATCTACCTGAACTATTCCTCTCATGATTTTGTACACCTCTATAAGATCACCCCTCATCTTCCTGCGCTCCATGGAATGGAGACCTAGCCTACTCAACCTCTCCCTATAGCTCACACCCTCTAGTCCTGGCAAGATCCTCGTAAATCTTTTCTGAACCCTTTCAAGCTTGAAAGGGTTGGGGAAGGGGAGTGTGGAGAAGTTGATCTTACCTTCAGAAAGTTGCCCATAGTGGTGACATGGTTGGCACACAGCCCTTTCCTGGAATCCTTCACACCTTCACCAGTCTAAAGACAAAGGGTAGGGTAACCAGACATGTCACTGCCAGAGATAAACGATCAAAGTCGCGCCTGTCCCTGAACTCAAACAATTTAGCTTTACCCAGCTTACATTCCCTCAGCACACAGTTTCAAAGAGCACTAGACCAAGTGGACCCGTTGGGCCCAAACCTCTCCAGCATTGGTGCAGCACCCTCTCCTCCCCCTCTACTCTCTCCCCCTCCCCTCCCCCCCCCCCCCCCCCCCCCCACTCCATCCCCCTCAACCCCTCTTATCCTCCCTCCTCCCCCCTCGGAGATCAAATAAATGTGAGAAACTTTAAAAATATAACACCGATTTCAATGAAACTTCTTCCATTAGCACCAAAGGGACGACGGTGAGTAAGGTGGGCCTAAAATTGTCGCGCTATCGTGTACCGTTTTGGCTGTAGTTCAAGAACAAACAGGAGTTTTAGTATATAGATGGTTCTGTAGAAACAACAGAACCTGCAGGATTTAAGGATTTAGCAGGAGATTAACATTTTACCACGGTGAAATGCTCAAATATTGGGGAAGATAGATGAGGAGCAAGAAGGGACACGTTCTTTCTTGACTGTCGGATTGCCTAAACTGGTCTCAGGTTCTCCAGCAGTGGAAGAGGGAAATAACTAGATGTGAGAGGACGCCATGCATCGCCAGGCTGCCTCCACAGATCAAACTGCTCAGCCATGTTCTCTCTCTGAGCTCACACTGAAACAATGGTGCAATGGTAAACAATGGTAAACACACAGTGCCTGCAGAAGGGAGGATCAAGTGTGGAACGTGGTCAACGAACAGCAACTCACCCACACAGATCAACGCTTACCCAGTTAATCAAAACACACTTGGGCAACCCTGAATTGGGGTCTTTCACTCGGCAGAAGGCGTACATCACTTTCCCACTGCTCATCTCCTCCACCATTTCCTCCAGACCTCCATCTGAAAATGTCAATGTCATAGGTCATCAGAATCATCACAGAAGGAACACAGGGGTTGTGATTGTGCAAGCCTGACCAGCTTCCAACCAGGCGGTATGATGTTTGACTTCTCTAACTTCAAGTAACCCCTGCTTGCCATCTTTCTCCGTCCCTCCCCCACTCTACTTCTCCGACTAGTTCTACTGTCCTCCCGATTAATTTTACTGATTGACTGCCTCCTTGTCACCTTCCCCTCAGCTAACAAAGAACCATTCCACATTTCCTCGATCATCGTCTGCTTTGATCTGTCATTTTCACACCTTACCCTTCCATATCCCCAGTCTCCCTCTCCCCCGACTCTCAGTCTGAAGAAGGGTCTCGACCCCAAAACGCCATCCATTGCTTCTTTCCCGAGATGCTGTCTGTCCCGCTGAGTTACTCCAGCGTTTTGTGTCTGTCTTCGGTTGTTGTGGAAGGGTGTCATTCTGGCTGGAGGCGTGTAACCAGCAGAATTCCAATGGGATCTGTGCTGGGACCTCTATTGTTTGTGATGTACATAGACGGCTTGGACGTACATGTAGTGTAAGACACAGTGGAGCAACAGCCAAGGAGCCACAGTCTTTCCAGGTGAGACAGAGGTTCACCTGCACCACCTCCAACCTCATCTATTGCATCCGCTGCTCTAGATGTCAACTTCTTTACATCGGCGAAACCAAACGCAGGCTCGGCGATCGTTTCGGTCAACACCTTCGCTCAGTCCTCCTTATCCAACCTGATCTCCCGGTGGCTGAGCACTTCAACTCCCCCTCCCACTCCCAGTCTGACCTTTATGCCATGGGCCTCCTCCAGTGCCATAGTGAGGCCCACCGAAAATTGGAGGAACAGCACCTCATATTTCGCTTGGGCGGCTTGCAGCCCAGTGGTATGAACATTGACTTCTCCAACTTTAGATAGTTCCTCTGTCCCTCTCTTCCCCTCCCCTTCCCAGTTCTCCCTCTATCTTCCTGTCTCCACCTATATCCTTCCTTTGTCCCGCCCCCTGACATCAGTCTGAAGAAGGGACTCGACACGAAACATCACCCATTCCTTCTCTCCTGAGATGCTGCCTGACCTGCTGATTTACTCCAGCATTTTGTGAATAAATGGACGTATATTTAGATGGGTTGGTTAGTGAGCTTGCAGACGAGACAAAGTTTGCGAAGTTGCAGACATTGAGGAAGGCTGCAAAAGTATACAACAGGATATAGATCAAAAATAGTCACAAAATGAGGACTTTCGGTTATGACATTCAACTGATCAGTCGTGTGGGCCAAGGTTCCGGCGAATTCAAAATATTTTTTTATATTCCGACGTACAGACGAAACTATTTATGACCTAAACATGTATTAAGACATTCATATTCCTTATGATGTCCAAAATTCGAGCAAAAAGCCGGGCTAAAGACCAGAAAAAGACAGATGCTGAAATGCTACAGGAGGGACACACAGACCCAATGGCCCCTGAAGAGATGCTAGTTCAAGAAGAGACTAGCCATGACGAGAGTCTGATTTTGTCAGCCATACAAGCGCTGAGAAATGACTTTTCCACACAGTTACAAGAAGTAGTTTCCTCCAACAGAGAGATTAAAGAAGCTATAGGAGCTTTCTCCGAAGGACTCACAATGGCAGAGACTCACATCAGCACGGCGGAGGACCAGATTACATCGCTAGCAACGGAGGCCGGTGCCACACAGAAGAAAGTCCAGAAGCTAACCTTAAAGGTGGAAGAGATTGAGAACCACCAACGCCGTGCAAACCTGAAACTGGTTGGATTACCCGAGGGGTCGGAGAAAGGAGATGCACTTGCATTCTTAATGGAGTGGCTGCCTAAGGCTCTCAATATGGATGTGGGACCACAAGTGACCATCGAGCAAGCCTACAGGATAGGCAAGGTGCCCCAGATCCAGGATGGGTCCGGTGGGACACGGCCATGGATTCTCCTCGTGCAATTCCTGATAGAAACATAGAAAATAGGTGCAGGAGTAGGCCATTCGACCCTTCGAGCCTGCTGATCATCCAACTCAGTATCCCGTACCTGCCTTCTCTCCATACCCCCTGATCTCTTTAGCCACAAGGGCCACATCTAACTCCCTCTTAAATATAGCCAATGAACTGGCCTCAACTACCTTCTGTGGCAGAGAATTCCACAGATACACCACTCTCTGTATGAAAAAAAACTTTCTCATCTCGGTCCTAAAAGACTTCCCCCTTATCCTTAAACTGTGACCCCTTGTTCTGGACTTCCCCAACATCAGGAACAATCTTCCTGCATCTAGCCTGTCCAACCAAGAGGAGTTGCAATACTTGTGCACAAATCTGTTCCACTACGGATTCATAAAACCATACAGGATCCAGCATGCAGATTTGTAATCATCCAGAGCTCATTACTAAATCAAGAAATAAATTTAGTAAGTGTGTATGGCCCTAATAGCGACGATACAAATTTTTATAATAATCTGTTTCTTACTTTATCAACATTACATGGTTTCATCTGTATAGCAGGAGACTTTAACTGTACTCTTAATCCACAATTGGATAAATCCTCAGGCGTGGATACTTCTCATAAGCAGTGTCGGTCTTATCGAAACGTATAAGATTATTAAGGGGTTGGACACGTTAGAGGCAGGAACATGTTCCCAATGTTGGGGGAATCCAGAACCAGGGGCCACAGTTTAAGAATAAGGGGTAGGCCATTTAGAACGGAGATGAGGAAAAACTTTTTCAGTCAGAGAGTTGTGAATCTGTGGAATTCTCTGCCTCAGAAGGCAGCGGAGGTCAATTCTCTGAATGCATTCAAGAGAGCTAGATAGAGCTCTTAAGGATATCAGAGTCAGGGGGTATGGGGAGAAGGCAGAAACAGGGTACTGATTGGGAATGATCAGCCATGATCACATTGAATGGCGGTGCTGGCTCGAAGGGCCGAATGGCCTACTCCTGCACCTATTGTCTATAATACAACAGTTTATGTGTGAGTTGAACCTTTGTGATATTTGGAGATATAAAAATCCTTCAAGGCGGGAATATTCATGTCACTCTGCTACTCATAATTCCTATTCAGGCATAGATTATTTCCTCATTTCTAAACCAATGATAACCTGTGTGAACGATTCAGTGTATAAAAGTATTGTCATTTCAGATCATGCTTTACTACTAGTTAGTTATACCGTTAGGACAGCTAGCAGAGGCCTTGCTGTGTGGCGATTAAGCCCACGATGGTCATATGATAAAAAATCCCTCGAAGTTGTTGGAAAAAATATTGATCCATACTTCCAACTGAATACAACTCAAACTTCAGCATCAACTGGATGGGAGGCATTTAAAGCCTATATCAGAGGGCAAATGATCAGTTATACAAGTAGCAGCTCAAATAAACAACATCTGAAATTGATAGAGTTAGAAAAAGATATTAGAGAACTTAACCAATCTGATCTCCCGGTGGCTGAGCACTTCAACTCCCCCTCCCATTCCCAGTCTGACCTTTCTGTCATGGGCCTCCTCCAGTGCCATAGTGAGGCCCACCGGAAATTGGAGGAACAGCACCTCATATTTCGCCTGGGCAGCCTGCAGCCCAGAGGTATGAACATTGACTTCTCCAACTTTAGATAGTTCCTCTGTCCCTCTCTTCCCCTCCCCCTTCCCAGATCTCCCTCTATCTTCCTGTCTCCACCTATATCCTTCCTTTGTCCCGCCCCCCTGACATCAGTCTGAAGAAGAGTCTCGACCCGAAACGTCGCCCATCTCTCCTGAGATGCTGCCTGACTTGCTGAGTTACTCCAGCATTTTGTGAATAAATACCTGAGATAGAAATTAATCTTTACGATATAAAAGAGACCAGACAGAAATTGGCAATTCTCAGAGCACAGTACAACGAATTGTCCACAAATAAAGCAGCATCCAGCCTAATGAAACTGAAACAGACATTTTATGATCAAGGAGAGAAGGCAGGGAAGCCACTGGCCTGGCGTATAAAATCATTGCAAAATGAAAAATCAATTTTGGAAATTGAATCCGAGGAAGGGACAACAATAATAAATCCACAAGAAATTAACAATATTTTGCAATCATACTACTCAAAACTCTATACATCAGATGGTCCAGCCATCTCACAGACCCTCCACAACTTCCTAGACCAGTTAGAGATACCTGTTCTAGAAGAAGGAGCTAAAGATGAGCTTAATTCCCCAGTTGTACTATCAGAATTGTCGGAGGCCATTGTCAGTATGAAAAGAGGAAAGTCATCAAGGCCAGACGGTCTACCTATTGATATTTATAAAAGGTTTAAGGACAAGCTACTCATCCCATTATTAGACATGTTTGAAGAATCGGTTGGAAAGGGTGAGCTGCCACCTTCACTGTGGAATGCACTTATAACTTTCATATTAAAGCCAGGAAAGCCCTCCACAAAGTGTGAATCCTTTCGCCCTATCTCTCTGATCAACTCCGATGTGAAAACAATAGCAACGGTTCTTGCACAGAGGCTTGAGAAACACCTGCCATCTATTGTTGCTCTAGATCAAAATAGTTTTATTAAAGGAAGACAGGGCTTCCATAATATACGTAGAGTGTTGAATATTATACATGCAAAGAAAGAGTCCCCAGATGCGGCTGTGGTAGGACTTGGTGCTGAAAAAGCCTTTGATTGGGTTGAACATGAATACCTATTTGAAGTGCTTAATCGTTTTGGAATTGGCAGTTACTTCCTCAATTGGATCAAAATCTCATATTATGATTCAAGGGCTTCAGTAATGACCAATTATATGGTATCAGAACAGTTTTCTCTCTTCAGAGGCACACGGCTAGGATGCCCCCTGTCACCTCTACTTTTTGTTCTGGACATTGAGCCTTTAGCTATTGGAATTAGAAGCAACAGCGGGATAGCTGGTATTAAAATTAATGACATTGAGAATAAAATAGGAATGTACGCGGATGACATTGTACTTTTTTTAACGGATCTGAAACAATCTATACCCAATTTACTAGATTTAATTGAAACATATGGAAGTTTTTCAGGTTATAAAGTTAATACATCTAAATCTACAATCCTATTTCTTAAAAGTTCTGAAAGACTAACCCCTCCACTACATACTCCTTTCAGAAATGTTTTGGAAAGTTTTACATATCTTGGAGTAAAAATCACTCCAACAATAGAATCCATTGTGCCCACTAACTATAATCCGGTGGTTGACTCAGTGGTAGAATCTATTAACAGATGGAAATCTTTACCATTATCCATGATTGGACGTATTAATGTTCTCAAAATGAACATCCTTCCTAAGTACCTTTACCTCTTTCAGACCATCCCGCTGGCTCCCCCTTTTAATTTTTTTATTCGAAAAAATAAGCTTTTTCGTAACTATATTTGGAACAGTAGACGTTCAAGGCTTTGCTTAACCCTGTTGTACTTACTGTATGACAGAGGTGGGTTAAAACTCCCTAACCTCCAGGGATACTATTGGGTGGCCCAGCTGAGGGCAGCCTCTGTTTGGTTTGAGCGTGAGTCACCCCTACATTGGATAAGGATGGAGGACGCCACAACTTCTAAAAATCCTTTAAATCTTTATCTATATTCAGCAAATATATCCACACTGAAAAAATACACTTTAAATCCCTTCGTAAAAAACACACTGATAGTGTGGCATGAAGTGTTAAATTATCTGTGGGAAAATCCTCCTCCATCCCAATTTTCACCAGTCTGGGGAAATAGAAACTTTACGCCAGGCACTAATGACTTGGGTTTTAAGATATGGGGGGACAAGGGTATCAGTAAAATCTCAGATTTATATAATAATGATATTCTTTTAAGTTTCAATGAAGTAAAACATTTTTTTTAATATCTCCAGATTAGAAACTTCATAACAAAGACCAAAGCTCACTAGGTCTGCCAACTCAAAATTCTTTAGAAAAGGCGGCTTTAAACCATCATGAGGCAGGTGGCCAAATCTCACGGTTTTACCAAATTATTATAGCTACAGCAAAGGAATCTTTAGAAGATAAAATGCTTGCATGGTGTTCAGATCTTGATGAAGAAATTACTGTAGAAGAATGGCAGGATATATGTTTACAATCTCAAGTCCAAACAATAAATACGCGGTTCAAATTACTCCAGTACAAATGGATAATGAGACTATATATTACTCCTGTTTTACTGCATTGCAGTAACCCTAATACACCTGATCTGTGCATCAAATGTGGTGTACATGAGGGTAGCTTGTTTCATTGCCTTTGGGAATGCCTCACCATCCAAGAGTACTGGAAGGAGATAATAACAACTTTATCTATTGCCACAAAAGAGAAGCTTCCACTCTGTCCTAAACTATGTACTTTCGAGTATTTTCCAGCAAGCTGTAAACTTAACAATACAGATAAGAAGATGGTTATATTTTGTCTGCTTGAAGCTAAACATAAAATTGCTTTGTCATGGAAATCAGTTTACAGACCAAACAAGCAAAGTTGGGTTGATGGATTACTGCAGTGTCTTGCTTTGGAGAAACTTACATGTATAGTTAAGGGGAAATACGACACTTTTGAAAAGATTTGGGACTCGTTTATGAAATTTCTAGAGGGGAAAGATTTTACTGAGGCCTTGTAGTGAACTGCTGTCTTTATTTTCATTGCGATTATTGTCTGGTTAGGTTATTAAAGGTGGGAGCAGTTTATATATATATTATATATATTACTTCCTTTATATTCAAAGTGCCTTTAAGTGCCTAAAAGTGACCTTGCTGTTGATGTGCCTTGTTATGTTATGTTATTTTAAATATTTTTGTATGCTATTTGAAAAAAGCAATAAAAATAATATATATTTTTTAAAAAGATAGTCACAAAATGCTGGAGTAACTCAGCGGGACAGGCAGCATCTCGGGAGAGAAGGAATGGGCGACGCTTTGGGTCGAGACCCTTCTTCGGGATATAGATCAGCTGCCGAAATGGGAGATGGGAGATGAGTCTGAGGACGTGTGAGGTGTCGCACTTTGGGATGCGATCGCAAGGGGAAAGGATAGAGTTCATGGTAAAACCCTGAAAGGCATTGATGTACAGAGATATCGTGGGATCCAAGATCACAGTGTCCTGAAAGTGGCAACACAAACTGATATAGAGCGGCAAAGGTGATTTATGGTCTGTGTAACTTCATCCTGGAGGAGCAGGAAAGAACTGCAGATGCTGGATTAAATCGAAGGTAGACACAAAATGCTGGAGTAACTCAGTGGGTCAGGCAGCATCTCTGGAGAGAACGAATGGGTGACGTTGAAGGGTCGAGACGTTGAAGGGTCTGAAGAAGGGGCTCGACCCGAAACGTCACCCATTTCTTCTCTGCAGAGGTGCCGCCTGTTACTCCAGCATTTTGTGTCTGTCTTCATCCTTTGGAGCATTGACTTTGATAGTCATGAAGTCACGTTGCAGCTTTATAGGACTTTTGGGTTGCGTTAGAATATTGTGATCAGTTCTGGTTGGCCCATTACAGGAAGGATGTGGAAGATTTGGACTGGGTGCAGAAGAGGTTGACAAGAATGCTGCCTGGATTAGTGGGTGTAAGCTATAAGGAGAGTGGAACACAAAGTACTGGAGTAACTCAGCAGGTCAGGCAGCATCTCTGGAAGACATGTACAGGTGATGTTTTGGGTCGGGACCCTTCTTCAGGTAGCTATGAAGAGAGAGGGAGAACGTACAAACTCCGTACGGAAAGCAACTGTAGTCAGGATCGAACCCAGGTGTCTGGCGCTGTAAGGCAGCAACTCTACCGCTGCGCCACCGTGCAACTATACATTTGCTTCTCTATACGAGAACAATTCACATGGAGAAGTGAAGGTGCAGCAACTCAATCAAATCTGTAGCACATCAATCCAAACAAGATCACTTACTACGGATAACATGCCACGTAACAGTGTGTTTGAGTGAACCTCACCTCCAGTTCCTGCCACTCGCAGGTCATTGCTGTTGCCCTCATAAGTGAACAGTGCCCTGCAACAACAAAAAAAAACAAGGTGTTTAGACAACCTCAGGGTACTGTACAAAAAGCACTGAAGTCAACAGGAAATAACCTTCGGAGCTAAAGGGCTCCCATTCCAGCCATCCTCAGCAGGAATACAAGGTGCAAGAATACATAACACCAAAAAAACATTTTAAAACTACAGCATAGGAACAGGCCCTTTGGCCCACAAGGTTTGTGCTGAACATAATACTAAATTAAAGTAACCCTTTCCACCTGCATGTGATCCATATCCCTCCATATCGAGAAGCCGATCTATAATAGACACAAAATCCTAGAGTAACTCAGCAGAATGAAATAGAAATACTAGAAATGCCTTTCTTTCCTTTGTCCCGCCCCCCTGACATCAGTCTGAAGGGTCTCAACCCGAAACGTCACCCATTCCTTCTCTCCTGAGATGCTGCCTGACCTGCTGAGTTACTCCAGCATTTTGTGAAATAAATACCTTCGATTTGTACCAGCATCTGCAGTTATTTTCTTACACTAGAAATACTAGAGATAGGCAGCATTTCTGGATAGAAGGAATGGGTGACGTTTCGGGTCGAGACCCTTCTTCAATCCCTGAAGAAGGGTCTCGACCCGAAACGTCACCCATTCCTCCTATCCAGAGATGCTGCCTGTCCCGCTGAGTTACTCCAGCATTTTGTGGCTATCTTCAGTGTAAACCAGAATCCGCAGTTCCTTCTCCACACAGCCTATCTAAAATTCTCTTGAATGCTGGTACGGGTACAAACAGCAGAACCCAGTATTGGCATTAACTTTTTAAAGTTAATGTTAAAGGAACTGCTTAAAGTTCACCGAGGTGTTTGCAAGCTTTGAGATGGAGGTCAGATTGCAAAGCTGCTTCACAAGGTCAGTCAAAGGCACGGGATTACCAATATGCACTTCAAAATGAAGAAGCCCTGCAGGGCAAATCGGAAAACGACTTCCTTTTATGGAGCTTTGTGACCTCCCCCCAGGCCGCATAAACACGAGTTCCTCCTTTAGGTTTCAAGTCATTGAAGTGAACTGCATCACAAAGCTGCTTTTGGTTCTCCCACCAGTCAACTAATTAAACGCAAATTGCTGGAGTAACTCAGCGGGACAGGCAGCATCTCTGGAGAGAAGGAATGGGTGACGTTTCGGGTCGAGACCCTTCTTCAGACTGATGTCAGGGGAGGGGGCGGGTACCGCCCCCTCCCCTGACATCAGTCTGAAGAAGAATCTCGACCCAAAACATCACCCATTCCTTCTCTCCCGAGATGCTGCCTGACCTAATGCAAGCAGTTGTACCCAGACCCATGAAGCTGCTCAGTCCGAAGAAGGGTCTCAACCCGAAACGCCACCTATTCCTTCTCTCCAGAGATGCTGCCTGTTCCCTGCTGAGCTACTCCGGCATTTTGTGTCTATCTTCGGTGTATAACCAGCACCTGCAGTTCCTTCCTACACAACTAATTAAACGCTTTACAACAAGGAACTGCAGTTTAATTACATTGTTGAGAGGGGTTGATCCTGCAGCCTTGCAGATGAATGCCGTTTTAAAATGGCTGGTGAACAAGTGTCAACAAGCCTGAGTGATAAGGGGAAAATGGCCTGTGATTAAACAGCGGGGTCTGTTCACAGCTACAGAGCCGAGCAACCCGGCCGACACCAACAAGCTAGATATTTGAGAAAGGCCTGGATAGAGTGGATGTGGAGAGGATGTTCCACTAGTGGGAGAGTCTGGGTCCAGAGGTCATAGCCTCAGAATTAAAGGACGTTCCTTCAGGAAGGAGATGAGGAGGAATTTCTTTAGTCAGAGGGGGGTGAATCTGTGGAATTCATTGCCACAGAAGGCTGTGGAGGCCAAATCAATGGATATTTTTAAGGCAGAGATGGCTAGATTCTTAATTAGTACGATTCTTGATCAGGGGTTATGGGGAGAAGGCAGGAGAGTGGGGTGAGGAGGGAGAGATAGTTCAGCCATGATTGAATGGCGGAGTAGACTTGGTGGGCCGAATGGCCTAATTCTGCTCCTATCACTTACGAAAGAAGAGAATATGTACATGCTAAATTAGTAGGCCATTCAGCCCATCATGTCTGCTGCACCCATAAGATCATGAATGATCCGATTTCTATTTTTTAGGATAGAATTGGAACTCTACATTCCAATTGATTTGGTTTAGGTTTGTTACTGTCATGCGTTCCGAGGTACAAAGGCGGTGTTTTGCATGCTATTCAATTTGGGCTGCATGGTGGCATGGCGATAGAGCTACTGCCTTACAGAGCCAGAGACCTGACTCTGAGATCTTCAGTTTCCTCCCACACTCCAAAGATGTAGAGGTTTGCAGGTGAACTAGCTTGGTTATAAATGTAAAATTGTCCCTAGTGAGTGTAGGGCAGTGTTAATGTGCGGGGATCGCTGGTCGGTGCGGACTCGGTGGGCCAAAGGGCCTGTTTCCGCGCTGTATCTCTAAACTAAACTAAAAGATCAGATATTCCATCCATGAATACAACCAAGGTTTCACAATAACCTTTCACCTCCTTGTTTATCAGGCATTTATTTACCTCCATCTTAAAAATAATTAAAGACTTCCTTTTTTTTTCCATCTGATGACAAAGTTAAAAAAACTTACAACTCTCAAAGAAAAAAGTTGGCCTCATCTGCTTTATTTGGGCGACCCCTTATTTTTAAATAGGAACCCCTAGTTCTAGAAATAACAAAAATCTCAAATCCACCCTTTCAACCCATCAAAATCCTACATATTTTAGGTAAGCGTCCTCTCATTCTTAAACTCTAGAGGGGACAAGTCTTGCCTCATAAATCACCAACATTTATGTTTTAATTTCACAAATCTCTTTTGAACTGCTTCCAATAGATTAACATTCTTCCTTTAATAAAGAGGCAAGTGTTGGAGACACTTGAACAGTCACACCAATGCCCAGTGCAAATGAAGCAGAGAAAAAGCAGGGAAGTGGGACTGACTGCATTACTCTTGCTGGGTGCCAGCACAAACTGTACGGGCCAAATGGCCTCCGTGCTACAATTTTCCAATGCTAAGCAATGGAGGGAAATGTTACCGTGTGAAACTGGATTGCACCAATCCACAGAGCGCTGCTAAGCATCAGGGTAGTGGGGGAAGTGTATGAAAAGGAATAAGATTACAACTCAAGCCAAGTTCCATTATTGTGTGACTTTGTAAAACACTGACAAGCTGCTGTGCAGATAACAGACAGAACAAGTTATTCAACATTTTTAGCAGCGAGAGCCCACTGCTTCTTCGGCAGCCCCAGAGGCACGAGCATAACTTGCTTCCACTCCCATCTCTGTGGGTTCTGAGGTGTCTGGTGAGGCCAGTGTGGAACTTCCAGCCTTGATTACAGACGAGCGTTAATAGACTTTAGAGACACAGCATGGAAACAGGCCCTTCAGCCCGAGTTCACGCCAACCAGCGACCAATGATCTTGGGATGAACAAAGTTGTATCATATCGTATCTAATCGATCACCCAATACTCTAGCACTATCGAACACACTAGGGACAATTTTTAATTTTTACCGAAGCTAATTAACCTACAAACCTGTATGTCTTTGGCGTGTGGGAGGAAACAGGAACACCTGGAGAAAACCCCATGAGCTTACAGGGTGAACGTACAAACTCCGTACAAACAGCATCTGCAGTCAAGGTCGAACACGGATCTCTAGCGCTGTAAGGCAGCAACTCTATAGCTGCACCACTCAGCTGCCCAACTGTGACACTGTGCCGACCAAAAGCCTGAAAGGGAATGCTATCCTTTGCCTGTTCATGTTGCACCTGCATAAACCCACAAGGGCCTTGTGGATATCATTGCTATTGTGAATGCTCATATTCCAAAGACGTACAGGTATGTAGTTCTTCGGGTCTGAAGAAGGGTCTCGACCCGAAACGTCACCCATTCCTTCTCTCCCGAGATGCTGCCTGACCTGCTGAGTTACTCCAGCATTTTGTGAATAAACAGGTATGTAGGTTAATTGGCTGGGCAAATGTAAAAATTGGGCCGAAGGGCCTGTTTCTGCGCTGTATCTCTAAATCTAAAAAAAAAAATCAATTTTGACCACCGGTGGGGCAGGCACTGAGGGCCTGGCGATGTTGCACCTTTTCAAAATGGCTTTAATGACATCCTTCCAACTTCCTGGTGACCTCTTGCCATGACAGAGCTCAGAGAATCTGCTTCAGCCAAGTGTGTAGGAAAGAACTGCAGATGCTGGTTCAAATCAAAGGTAGACACAAAATGCTGGAGTAACTCAGCGGGACAGGCAGCATCTCGGGAGAGAAGGAATGGGTGACGTTTCGGGTCGAGGCTCTTCTTCAGACTGATGTCAGGGGAGAGGGAGACACAGATGAGGATGTGTAAGGTGTGAAAACAAGACATCAAAGGAGAAGGTCCCCTCCCCTGACATCAGTCTAAAGAAGGGCCTCGACCCGAAACGTCACCCATTCCTTCTCTCCAGAGAAGCAACCAGTCCCACTGAGTTACTCCAGCATTTTGTGTCTATCTTCACTAAACCTGCCAGTGGATTTAGAGGAATTTGGAGAGATAGCACTGCTGCCACTTCTCAAGTGCTTTCAGAATCCTGCAGGGGGCAGTAGGAGGGTGAACCGGGGTAATGCCTCCAAGGCCGGCTGCAGGAGTCCCACGGGACACATACGTGGCTGATCAAGGAGGGACGTCGGTTTGCGGGACGATCCGGTCAAAGGCAACTGCGGCAGAATGCCCTGCAGGAGCCTGGGGCTCATCAGGATGGGGAACTGCTCCAGTAGACTGAGCACACAGGCAGACTGGACTTTGGACCGCGGAAATTGTGCCAAAACATGGCGCACCTGCATGTGTAAACATATAAAACGAATTTCACAGTGCAGTTACATATGTGACATACAAAGCTCCACTGAACAGCTTCTTCCCCTCTGCTATCAGCCTCCTCAACAGCTCTTTCATAAGGGAGGGGAGTGTCTGATTCATAGTGACACCATTGCGGACATTGGACTTTGTCGATGGAACTGTAGGGAAATAACTGCAGATGCTGGTTCAAATTGAAGGTAGACACAAAATGCTGGAGTAACTCAGCGGGTCAGGCCGCATCTCAGGAGAGAAGGAATGGGTGATGTTTCGGGTCGAGACCCTTCAGGAGTCTCGACCTGAAACGTCACCCGTTCCTTCTCTCCTGAGATGCGGCCTGACCCGCTGAGTTACTCCAGCATTTTTGTCTACCTTGTCTATGGAATTAATGCGCAACAATGCTGAGAACTATATTCTGCACCCTGCATCTTCGCTCTATCTATTGTACTTGAGTTTGGCTTGATTACATTATCTATTCCGTTTGGACAGCATGCAAGACAAAGTTTTTCAGGGTAACTCGGTACATCGGTACATAACAATAAACCTAAACCTAAAGAGTTATTTTCATGATTTTTTATTAGGCCCCTTTCACCTTTAATGCCAACGAGTGAGACACCATCAAAATATTTAAACAATGCTTCACAAGTTCAACTTTGAAACCTGGATATGTTTTAACCTGCGTGCTAAGCATGAATCATCAGGCCTACGTTGGTTTAAAGTATAAATCAAAAACCTATAACTCATATCCAGCATTTTGTATCTATCTTCGGTGCAAACCAGCATTCGTAGTTCCTTTCTACACACCTTTCTATCAGCATTGGTTTCTGCCTATTAAAATGGTTTATTATTTGTCACATGCAACGATAGAGTGAAATGACTTTGTTTTGCATGTTATCCACTGGCAACATCTGTACAAAGTTTCTCAATAAACTTATTTACGGGTTAAATGTGGAACTTGCTCCCACCGGGGGTGGTTAAGATAAGCAGCACTTCAGGAGCAATGGGACAAATGGTCACGGGTGAGAAGAACACAAGATCAGAAAAGGAAGTCAGAGTTAGATGATCGATCGCCACGCCTGCTCCGTCTTCATTAAGACCAAGGCTGATTATTGCTACACAGAAAAGCAGCCAAGATTAACAGGCCGGGATGGAGAGGAGTTTGTGTCCTGTGTGGTACACATGCCCCATAGGCTGTGCGTGGGGGAGAGTGGGGATAAAATGTGATACAATTTTATGTTCAACGCCAAATCCCCAAATAAATTTGTACAGCGTTCTTAATACATCAAGGAAACATACTCAGACACTGCAAACAGGACACATTCAGGAAGAGTGCTTAAAGGTTGCAGGACTTGGTCAAGAGAAAGGACTCACAGAGGTGCGAGACCTTGCTCAGTTCAGGTAACACAAGGTCAAGGGCAGCAATTTAAATTTAAAGGTCTTGTATTATAGCTAGATAGAATTAAAATAACAGAGAAAAAATCCACATTCTGTGACTATTGCACTGGTTCCGTATTTACTGCCCTTCCCATTGCTTCAATGCGTATGTTCCTTATTTCAAAAATAACTTGCTAAACTGCATATGATCATTTGAGACATTTCAAACATATTAAATTCTAGGTATTGCAGATCAATACAGATTTCACTCCAATAGAACATCAATCGCAGAATCCACCTCCATGTTTTCTCTTCCCTCCCTGTTTTGTTCTATTGTACGGCTCATTTCACACACATTCTTTCTCAGCATATCAGCGATACAAGGTACATTCAATCTTCTCCAATTCAATTGTCCAAGTCCATTGTCTAACTGCAGACAACACTGTTGTTTGTTCCAGGGCACATGGAATGCCACCAAGTGCCTTTTCAAGTAATTCACCTTCCTGACATAGACAGTTTTCCATATTCATTCGTCTGTACTGGTTCTAAACCTGGGAACCAGTACCTGGGGGTATGGGGAGAAGGCAGGAACGGGGTACTGATTGAGAATGATCAGCCATGATCACATTGAATGGTGTTGCTGGCTCGAAGGGCCTACTCCTGCACCTATTGTCTATTGTCTAACTCCCTGTTCAATAGCACTGTGGAAAAATCTACAGATAATGGTTCAAGGCAGCTCACCAACAACTTCTCAAGGGCTTGGCCCTGCAAGGACAGTGCTGAGGAAGCATAATCTTAAACCCAGGATTGAATAAGAAAAGATCACGCAATTCAGATCAATCCCACATTGTAAAGGAGGGGGGCTTGCAGGAGGGGAGTGGCTCCGCAGGAGGGGGCGGGGGGTGGCAGTCACATCCAGGGTGGAGGGGGTTGCCATATCCCTCCAGGGTGGAGGATCGTGGGCGACAAGCCCCCGGGGTGGGGTGGAATGGGTGGCCACATCTCCCCAGGGTGGGTGATAGAGGGTGGCGACGAACCCCAGGGTGGGGGGGAGGGGGAGGGGGAGGGGGAGGGAAGGTTAAGTGGGTGGCCACATCTCCCCAGCAGAGGGTGGCGCAACAAGCCCTCAGCAGGGTGGGGCGACAAGTCCCCAAGGTGGGGCCACAAGCCCCCAGCAGGGTGGGGGGGGCCACGAGCCCCCAGCAGGGTGGGGGGAAATGGCGACAAGCCCCAGGGTGGAGGGGGTGCGGAGTTGGTGGCCACATCTCCCCAGGGTGGGGGATAGAGGGTGGCGACAAACCCCCCAGGGTGGGGGGAAATGGCGACAAGCCCCAGGGAGGGGGGTGGAGGGGTGCGGAGTGGGTGGCCACATCTCCCCAGGGTTGGGGGGTGGAGGGGTGCGGAGTGGGTGACCACATCTCCCCAGGGTGGGGGGGGGGGGGTGCGGAGTGGGTGGCCACATATCCCCAGGGTGGGGGGGGTGGTGCGGAGTGGGTGACCACATCTCCCCAGGGTGGGGGGGTGGAGGGGTGCGGAGTGGGTGACCACATCTCCCCAGGGTGGGGGGTGGAGGGGTGCGGAGTGGGTGGCCACATCTCCCCAGGGTGGGGGGGTGGAGGGGTGCGGAGTGGGTGACCACATCTCCCCAGGGTGGGGGGGTGGAGGGGTGCGGAGTGGGTGACCACATCTCCCCAGGGTGGGGGTGCGGAGTGGGTGACCACATCTCCCCAGGGTGGGGGGGGGGGGTGCGGAGTGGGTGACCACATCTCCCCAGGGTGGGGGGGGGGGGTGCGGAGTGGGTGGCCACATCTCCCCAGGGTTGGGTGGGGGGTGCGGAGTGGGTGACCACATCTCCCCAGGGTGGGGGGAGTCGGTAACCACATTCCCCCTCAGGGTGGGGAGAGATGTGTGTGGGGGTGGGGGTGGGGGTGTTACTGGCTTCTCCCCGCCTGTTAATACAGCCCCACACCCGGTCCCATCGTGTCGTGTCGGGTCAGTGACAGCGCGCGCCGCGCTCACCAGTCGGTGCTCGTCTTGTCGTTGAGCACGTCCCGGTAGGCGGCCTGCAGCGCCGGCCCGTTCCTGCTGAGATTCGCCGCCATCTGCCGCCTCCGCCCCACAGGCTCCAGGCCCTGGGCCCGGCCCCCATTTCCGGCCGGCGCCGCGGCCACCGCGCAGGCGCCAACTCCCGCCTCGCCCCGCCCCGCCCCCCCCCCGGGCTGGACCCAACACGCATGCGCGCACTCCAACGCCCTTCGGCCCATCTCGCCAATGGTGACCACTCCGTCGAAACCACCTGAAGCGTAGTACGCGAACGTCCGCCATTTTAGTAGGCAAAACTCCGCCGTTCGCTCTGCCTCTCGCAGTGTAATCAGTGTTTTGGGGGAACAGTATGTGAGATGATGCCATTAAAATGCAGAATATATCTCATCTATCAACTCACAGATTGTTGTTATTTTTATTTTTTAATGTTTCTGCAAGTTTCTGCCTACTAAAATGGCGCCGTGACATACTACGGTTTTTAGGGTCGAGTGGTCAAGAGACATAGACAATAGGTGCAGGAGGAGGCCATTCGGCCCCTCTTGCCAGCACCGCCATTCAATGTGATCATGGCTGATCATTCTCAATCAGTACCCCGTTCCTGCCTTCTCCCCGTACCCCCTGACTCCGCTATCCTTAAGAGCTCTATCTCGCTCTCTCTTGAATGCATTGAATCTATCTTGCTCTGTCTGCTCTGGGTGGAAGACGGACACAAAATGCTGGAGTTGCTCAGATTCACCCCCTTGTGGACTAATAACTAGCATCCTGATTAACCTTTTAATTAAATAAAATCAATAACTCAATTTGTAGGAAGGAACTGCAGATGATGCAATTTTGAGGAAGGACGTTCTTGCTGTTGGGGGAGTGTAGCGTAGGGTCACGAGGGTTAATTCCCGGGATGGCAGGACTGACATATGATGAAAGAATGGGTCTACTGGGCTGGAATTTAGAAGGATTAGAGGGGATCTTAAAGAAACATATGACATTATTAAGGGATAGGACAAGCGAGATGAAGGGAAAATTTTCCCGACGTTGGGGGAGTCCAGAATCAGGAGTCACAGTTTAAGATTCAGGGGTAGGCCATTTAGGACTGAGATGAAGAAAATCTTCATCACCCAGAGAGTTGTGAATCTGTGGAATTCTCTGCCACAGAAGGCAGTGGAGGCCAATTCACTGAATGTATTCAAGAGTTAGATGCATTCAAAAGAGAGTTAGATGCATTCAAAAGAGAGTTAGATGCATTGAAAAGTGAGTTAGATGCATTCAAAAGAGAGTTAGATGCATTCAAAAGAGAGTTAGATGCATTCAAAAGAGAGTTAGATGCATTCAAAAGAGAGTTAGATTTAGGGCTGAGGGAATCAAGGGATATGGGGAAAAATCAGGAAAGGGGCACTGATTTTGATATTGAATGGCGGTGCTGGCTCGAAGGGCCAAATGGCGTACTCCTGCACCTATTGTCTATGTATCTATGTATGCTGGTTCACACCGAAATCAGACACAAAATGCTGGAGAAAAGGAACAGGTGGCGTTTCGGGCCGAGGCCCTTCTTCGGTCTTCGATGCACCACGTGGTGGGCGGGGCAGGCTCCCCACGTGACCGCACCTGAATGACAGCAGAATTGACCAATAGTAGACTGGGCAGGGCCCCGGGTGGGAGGAGGCGTCAGGGGATGTTCTGGGGGACTTTGGGGGAGGGGCGGGGCTCTGGGGGAGGGCGGGGCTCTGGGGTCGGGAGGGCGAGCAAGGCGGGGCTCGAGGGGCGAGGGGCTCTGAGGGAGCGGGGCTCTAGGGGCGGGGCCGGGGTGGGGCTCTGGGGGAGGGCGGTGCTCTGGGGCGGGGGTGGGGCTCTGGGGACGGGAGGGCGGGGCAGGGGCGGGGCTCTAGGGGCGAGGGGCTCTGAGGGAGCATGGCTCAAGGGGCGGGGGGCGGGGCTTTGGGGCAGGGGTGGGGCTCTGGAGGAGGGCAGAGCTCTGTCGACGGGAGGGCGGGGCATGGGCGGGGCTCTGGGGGCGGGAGGGCGGGGCAGGGGCGGGGCTCTGGCGGAGGGGCGGGACTGGAGGCAGGAACGGGGCTCTTGGGGGGCGGGGCTCTGGGGGGAGGGCGGGGCTCTGGGGAGGGCGGGGCAGGTGCGGGGCTTTGGGGGAGGGCGGGGCAGGGGCGGGGCAGGGGCGGGGCTCTATGGAGGGCGGGGCAGGGGCGTGGCTCTGGGGGAGGGGCGGGGCGGGGCTCTTGGGGGAGGGGGCGGTTGACGCCCGCGTTGCTGTGGAGCCCCGAAGCCGGAGCCCAGTGACCAGGCCAGGCCGGACCGAGATAAGGTTGGAGGTGGCGGCTGCAGCCTTGCAGAGGTGTTGAAGGAATAGATGGGGATGAAGAGACTGAGGGCCCTGATTCGGAGGGCCCGTTAACTCGAGGGGGGAGGGGAATGGAGGGGTGGGTGGGCGGAGGTAGGTAAGTGAGTGGGTGATGGAGTGGGGGGGTGATGGAGTGGGTGATGGAGTGGGGGGGTGATGGAGTGGGTGATGGAGTGGGGGATGGGTGGGGGAATGAAGAGATGGGTGGGGGAATGAAGAGGTGGGTGTGTGGGGGGATGGGGAGGTAGGTAAGTGAGTGGGTGGGGAGGTGGGTGGGGGGGATGGAGAGGGGGTGGGTGGGGGGATGGGGAGGTGGGTGGGGGGGGTGGGGAGGTATGTGGGTGGGTGGGTGGGGAATGGTGGGGGGTGTGGAGAGGTGGGTGGGGGGTGTGGAGAGGGGGTGGGTGGGTGGGGGGTGTGGAGAGGGGGTGGGTGGGTGGGGGGGGAGGAGGTAGAGATGGGGAGGGATGATATGAATGATTCAGATAATTGTCCAATTAATCAGAGAATGGAGGGATATGGATCATGTATTTCACAAAATGCTGGAGTAACTCAGCGGGTCAGGCAGCGTCTCAGGAGAGAAGGAATGGGTGATGTTTCGGGTCGAGACCCTTCTTCAGACTCCTTCTTCTAAATACCTTCGATTTGTACCAGCATCTGCAGTTATTTTCTTACAGTTTGAGAATAAGGGGTAGGCCATTTAGAACGGAGATGAGGAAGAACTTTTTCAGTCAGAGGGTGGTGAAGGTGTGGAATTCTCTGCCTCAGAAGGCAGTGGAGGCCAGTTCGTTGGATGCTTTCAAGAGAGAGCTGGATAGAGCTCTTAAGGATAGCGGAGTGAGGGGGTATGGGGAGAAGGCAGGAACGGGGTACTGATTGAGAGTGATCAGCCATGATCGCATTGAATGGCGGTGCTGGCTCGAAGGGCTGAATGGCCTACTCCTGCACCTATTGTCTATTGTCTATTGTCTATGATATGGATCATGTGATAAGTGTTGGGAAGAACTGCAGATGCTGGTTTAAATTGGTAGACACAAAATGCTGGAGTAACTCAGAGGGTCAGGCAGCATCTCTGGAAAGAAAGAATGGGTGAAGACCCTTCTTAGATAAGAGTTGGTCTTGGTCTTGGCACAGACATTGTGGGCTGAATGGCCTATTCCAGCACTGTCCTGTTACTCTGGATCAGTTCCTGTGGACTGGAGGGTAGCTAATGTCACCCCACTTTTTTTTAAGAAAGGAGGGTTTGCGAAAACGAGGAATTATAGACCAGTTAGCCTGACATTGGTAGTGGGGAAGATGCCTGAATCATAGAGTGTGGATACAGTGTGGAAACAAACCCTTCGGCCCAACTTGCCCACACCGACCAACATGTCCCAGCTATACTAGTCCCACCTGCCTGCGCTTGGTCCATAGCACTCCAAACTTATTTTATTATTAAACATGTAATAGCAGTGCATTTGGAAGGCAGTGACAGGATCAGTCAAAGTCAGCATGGATTTATGAAGGGGAAATCATGCTTGATTAATCTTCTGAATTTTTTTTGAGGATGTAACAAGTGGAATGGATTAGGGAGAGCCAGTGGATATGGTGTACCTGGACTTTCAAAAAGCCTTTGACAAAGTCCCACACAAGAGAATAGTGGGCAAAATTAGAGCACATGGTATTGGGTGTAGGGTATTGACATGGATAGAGAACTGATTGGCAGACAGGAACCAAAGAGGAGGAATTAACAGGTCCTTTTCAGAATGGCAGGCAATGACTAGTGGGGTGCCGCAAGGCTCAGTGCTGGATCCCAGTTATTTACAATATATTGACAATTTAGATGAAGGAATTAAATGTAACATCTCCAAGTTTGTGGATGACACAAAGTTGGGTGGCAGTGTGAGCTGCGATGAGGATGCTATGAGGCTGCAGGGTGATTTGAATAGGTTGGGTGAGTGGGCAGATGCATGGTAGATGCAGTATATTGTGGATAAATGTGAGGTTATCCATTTTGGTGCCAAGAACAAGAAGACAGATGATTAGGATTAGGAAAAGGGAGGTGCAACGAGACCTGGGTGTCCTTGTATATCGGTCACTGAAAGTAAGCATGCAGGTACTGGGTGGCAGTGAAGAACACAAATGGCATGTTGGCCTTCATTGCGAGAGGATTTGAGTGTAGGAGCAAGGAGGTCCTACTGCAGTTGTACAGGGCCCTGGTGAGACTGCATCTGGAGCATTGTGTGCTGTTTTGGTCTCCTAATTTGGGGAAGGACATTCTTGCTATTGAGGGAGTGCAGCGTAGATTCACCAGGTTAATTCCCGGGATGGCGGGGCTGACATATGATGAAAGAATGGGTCGACTGGGATTGTATTCACTGGAATTTAGAAGGATGAGAGGGGATCTTATAGAAACATATAAAATTCTTAAGGGATTGGACAGGTTGGATGCAGGAAAAATGTTCCTCATGTTGGCGGAGGCCAGAACCAGGGGTCACAGTTTAAGAATAAGGGATAGGTCATTTAGGACTTAGATGAAGAAAATCTTTTTCACCCAGAGAGTTGTGAATCTGTGGAATTCTCTGCCACAGACGGCAATGGAGCCCAATTCACTGAATGTATTCAAGAGAGAGTTAGATATTGCTCTTAGGGCTAACAGAATCAAGGGATATGGGGAAAAGGCTGGAACAGGGTACTGATTCTGGATGATCGGCCATGATCATATTGAATCGCAGTGCTGGCTCAAAGGGCCGAATGGCCTACTCCTGCACCTTCTTTCTATGTTTCTATAATCTGTTAAGGGATTACTCAATCTGTTAAGGATTAGGGCTTGAATTTGTGATTAAGATGTGAATCTTTTGTTTCTCTGCCCGTACAAATTAATAAACGTGGTTCAAAAAATGGTGCCTTCTACTCAATCGAAACCCTGCAATGGTACTATGAGCTTATAATGAGGCTGTGGTGTATTGCAGGTAGCAAGATGTCCGATCGGGCTAGATTCCATTTCCGCGGCGGCCTGCCTCGCACAGGGATTGACCCACCATATCCTGGCCGTCCACAACAGCTGCTGCCCGAGCCTGGAGCAATGCGAGGGCGAGGGAGAGCATGCCGCGGTGTGAGGCTTCCACAGCCTGAGTCACTGGGAGATGAGCCGCAGCTGTCAGCAACAATGGCAACCGGTCCTGGACTGGCCTTCCAGGTAGGCACATTATGTTTGGGGAAAGCTGGTAAGGGGCACACCGCAGAGATGTGAATGCTTCGGGGAATTGTCCTGCAAACAATTGTATTTGGCCCTCATTGATCTGATGCACAGCATTTCAAAGACAAGATAGACACAAAAAGCTGGAGTAACTCAGCGGGACAGGCAGCATCTCTGGAGAGAAGGAATGGGTGACGTTTCGGGTCGAGACCCTTCTTTAGAAATATGCACACCCAGCAATTTGAAGTTTTGACTCTCTGCAAAATGAAATGCTTTTGACATGTTATGGTACTATATCTCACTTGCCCTCTTGCATGGAGTTCCCTCAAGTGTCCTGACCTGAATTTAATTTTCCAACCGATTGGAATAACTGTTGAGACGTAATGAAATGATGGGTAGGAAAATAGCAGCAGATGCTGGTTCAAATTGAAGGCAGACACAAAATGCTGGAGTAACTCAGCGGGTCAGGAAGCATCTCTGGAGAGAAGGAATGGGTGACGTTTCGGGTCGAGACCCTTCTTCAGACTGATGTCAGGGGAGGGGGCAGGACAAAGATAGGATAGGAGACAGGAAGACAGTGGGAGAACTGGGAAGTGGGAGGGGAAAGAGAGGGACACAGGAACTATCTGAAGTTGGAGAAGTCAATGTTCATACCGCTGGGGTGTAATTCAATTCTGCCTCTCCTGGTTTTAGTTGTATGAAGTACACTGTGGTCTATGATGCGGTGTAGGATGCCTCAGCTGCTGGAAGGTGCAGCAGAAATGACAGTTCTTCCTAATTCTGCCTGTTTTTCCAGTCACTGGGTCGTTCAGGCGAACTGCTCCGTAGTTTAACCTCCTTACCGCAGTTTGGAGCTTATGGTCGAGGAGATCACCTCGGCAACAAAACCCGTGCTCCAGTCCCAGGTAAGGACCAGCGGCAAATACTGGGTCTACCTTGCCAGTGGTTAGTGAAGTGTACAACCTTTCCAATGTAAACCCTTCCCTCCCCTGATAATCAATGAGTGCCGCACCTTCACTTGAGTTGGTGTCTCCACACAGAAACACACCATCCAGCCCAACTACACTCTGCTATTGTTTGTGCATCCTCCCACCAATCCTTGGAACCAAGGCTAGACCGAGCTGGTCAAAGATTCCAAGGGCTTGATTCTTGGAAAGGCAATGAGTACATGTTTTAGAACATGTTTTAGGTTTTCTTTGAGATACAGCACGGAAACAGGCCCTTCGGCCCACCGAGTCCGCACCGCCCAGCGATCCCCGCACACTAACACTATCCTCCACACACTAGGGACAATTTTCACATTTTACCCAGCCAATTAACCTACATACCTGTACGTCTTTGGAGTGTGGGAGGAAACCGAAGATCTCGGAGAAAACCCACGCAGGTCACGGGGAGAACGTACAAACTCTGTACAGACGGTGCCCGTAGTCAGGATCGAACCCGAGTCTCCGGCGCTGCATTCGCTGTAAGGCAGCAACTCTACTGCTGCGCCGCCGTGTTGTGTTGAGCGGTCCCAGTGCAAAGCGTACAGTGTCAAATAGGGAAGCGTCAGGGTTAACCAAAGAGGAACTCCCCGCACAGGAGTCATTGGAAGTAGCACAGTCGTAAGAGATGCAAAGTATAACTCCAACTGAGTCATACCTGCTGTTGCCAGTTGTTTGGTGCGTACCTCACACCTGAGCTGTTCCTGACGGTTCTCATGCCAGGCTCATTGAAGAAGAGTATCTTTGTGGTGAAGGGAGTGAAAATGCGTCGGGCAGACTGAACGTGAGGGCTATTATCTCAAAATCTCTGTAAAGCGTCTTTGAGTATATGAAAAGCGCTATATAAATAAAATGCATTATTATTATTATTATTATTATAGTTCTTAGCCCACTGGCTGCTTTCAGCTGGTGCTCGGAGGGAATGGTGGACCACATAGTTGCTTTAGACTTGGTTTAATTTGGAGGTTAAATGTACCACCCAGCAGTCCTATGTGGCTCCCTGTGCAGTAAAGAGACTTCACTGACTTTTAACTCCTTCCCTCCCCCCCTTCTCACAGGCAGAGGGATCTTGGGCAGAGGAATATTAGGAGGATTAAAACATGAAACAGAGCTGGGCGCTGGAGATGCCTTTCCACCGAGAGCGAAACCACAGTGGAGCTCCGGGCAAAGCAGGTAAGGAGAGGACTGGGTGGTTGGGGTGGTCAACTATCTGCTGGCAATGATTATCTGTACCTCCACTGCGAGGAACTGCACCGAGTCAGAAGCTCCTGTCGCACCAGTCCCACTCTTGCACTGCTTTGCTTGTTACATTGGGAGGCGAGGTTGCAGAGCGGGCCAGTGAGGCGTGATTCCCCTTGAATAAGTTTGAATAAGTTTATTGGTCAAGTATGTCCATGTACAAGGAATGTGCCTTGGTGCTCCGCTCGCAAGTAACAACACGAACATGCAGTAAACAATTAAGAATAAAGCTTAAAACATTAAGAATACAACATTACGGTTTAAACATGAGTGAAATAAACCAGAGCAAAAAGAGACTACAGGCTTTTGGTTGTTGAGTAGAGCTACTACTCGTGGGAAAAAAAGCTGTTTTTATGTCTGGCTGTGGCTGCTTTGACAGTCCGGAGTCTCTTTCCAGAGGGAAGTGCTTCAAAGAGTTTGTGGCCAGGGTGAGAGGGGTCAGAGATGATCTTGCCCGCTCGCTTCCTGGCCCTTGCAGTGTACAGTTTGTCAATGGGGGGGAAGGTTGCAGCCAACAACCTTCTCAGCTGATCGAACGATTCGTTACAGCCTCCGGATGTCGTGCTTGGTGGCTGAGCCAAACCAGACCTTTTTTATTGGTGTGGGAGAAAGCCATCCCACAAAGAAGCGTGATGTCTTAATGCAGCGAAGGTCTAAAGACGCTGACTATTTTGATAAGTAAACAACAGGCACAGTGAGGCAGAGGGCTGCCCTGCTGCCTCTCGGCTCCACTCACCAGAGTTCAATCATCTTCTTCAGAGCTGTCTGTGTGGAGTCTGCAGGTTCTTTCTGTTGCCGCATGGATTCCCCCCTGGTGCTCCTGTCTCTTGCCATGTTCTAAAAATGTGTGGGTTGCTAGGTTTAGGAAAAAAACTGCAGATGCTGGTTAAAATTGAAGGGAGACACAAAATGTCGGAGTAACTCAGCGGGTCAGGCAGCACCTCAGGAGAGAAGGAATGGCTGACGTTTCGGGTCGAGACCCTTCAGACTGATGTCAGGGGAGGGGGCGGGACCTGAGTTACTCCAGCTTTTTGTGCCTATCTTCGGTTTCAAGCAGCATCTGCAGTTCCTTACACAATTCTGTATCCAGTCGTGACTGGGGTGGTTTGGTTTCTGTGTGTGTACTCTTCACCCTCATTGTCCTCTCCCGTTCTCCCAGTTGCAGAGGCCGAAGCTTGGTTCCTGAGCCATCTGTGTGCAGCGTTGGGAAGCTGGCAGCTTGCATGCAGGGCTTGGAGATGGGGCGAGGCTCGCTGGGGAAGAGCAGACTACCGTCACCCTCGGCTGTGCTGGCAGCGGGGGACCAGCAGCTCTCTCCTGCTCGGGATGTTGCAGGAACAAAGGGAAAGGAAACCTCTGGGTGAGTTGCTGGAACCAAGCATGCGGTGCGTGGGGTCTATCCTGTGGTTGGCTGAGGTGGGGGTGGAGGGGTGCGCGTTGCTTGTGGGGTGAATCAGTCAATAGACAATAGGTGCAGGAGGAGGCCATTCGGCCCTTCAAGCCAGCAGCGCCATTCAATGTGATCATGGCTGAAGGTATTTATTCACAAAATGCTGGAGTAACTCAGCAGGTCAGGCAGCATCTCAGGAGAGAAGGAATGGGTGACATTTTGGGTCGAGACCCTTCTTCCACCCCCTGACTCTGCTATCATTAAGAGCTCTATTTAACTCTCTCTTTAAAGCATCCAGAGAAGTGGCCTCCACTGCCTACTGAGGCAGGGAATTCTATAAATTTACAACACTCTGAGTGAAAAGTTTTTCCTCCTCTCCGTTCTAAATGGCCTACCCCTTATTCTTAAAGTCGAGGAGCCACTGCACTTTATTTGCACACCTTGAAGGGTAAAGGAGATTCTTCTTGCAGTTGTACGGCACCTGGGTGAAATTGCACCTCGGTCATAAGTGATGGCCGTTGAATTAGGCCATTCGGCCCATAAAGTCTACCCCACCATTCAATAGTGGCTGATCTATCTCTCCCTCCTAACCCCATTCTCCTTCCTTCACCCCATAACCCCTGACACCCACACTGATCAAGAATCACCTGGAGCATTGTGCAGGCTCTCACCTCCTGCCCTTGGAGGATGGCCCTGCAGTTGGAGGAGGGGATTGCTGGCACTTCGGGTTTCCCATGTGAGGGGAGACTGATCAGACTGGGCCTTGACCCTGATCGGCTCGGGCAAACCTCATGGAAACATTTCTTGCAGGACTTGACAGAGTCGATGTAGCAAGGATGAAGGTGTAGAACCGTGGGTCACAGAAACTAAAGGGTCTATTCAGAGCAGAGTGGGAGCAGGCCCTTCAGCCTGACTAGTGCATCCTGACCAAGGTGCCCATCTATGCCAGTTCCATTTGCCCACATTTGATCCATGTCCCTCCGACCCCATGTCCCTTTCTTATCTGTGTACCTGTCGATGCGATACGATAGAACTATTTATCCCAGGACGGAAATTGATCTGCCAATTGTCATACAAAACACAAAATACGTGACACATGAAATTAAAGTGACGAGTGGAAAGAATTGGGGATGTGCAAAGATTGGGGGAGGGGAGGGGAAGGGGAGGGGAGGGGAGGGGAGAACTAAAAACACAAAGAAGGAAAAAGACAAAGCCAGACCAGACCATTGGCGAGGCAGCCAACGTGCGGTGCCCCATGGTGGCATTTACTCGAATGAATGGACTGTTTCATAAAGAGTTTAGCTTTCAGCCCCCAGATTTAAAGTAATGAGCTTTAAAATAATTAGAAACTATTGCTTAAAAGTATCATATCTCTCTTCCCTTGCTTATTTTCGCTGTTTCTTCAAGCAGCCCTTGTTTTAGATTTTAGCCCTGGGGATTCAAACAGTTGTTAATATGTCTGAAGAAGGGTCCCAACCCAAACCATTCCTTACACGTGTCCTCCAGAGATGTTCTATTGTCCTCCTGATTACTTTTACTTTTCGTATGCCTCATTGTCACCTTCCACTCATCCAACAATGGACCATTGTACATTTCCCTGATCATCCTGCTGTGATCTGTTCTTCTCTTCACCCGTACACCTTGCGTGTTCATTGTACCTTTCCATATCTCGTTTCCCCCTCAACCGACTCTCAGTCCGAGACATCACCCATTCCTTCTCTCCAGAGACGCTGCCTGTCCCGCTGAGTTACTCCGACATTTTGTGCCAATCCTCCAGAGATGCTGCCTGGCCCGCTGAGTTGCTGCAGCACTTAATGTCTTTATTTTAATATGAGTGTGCTGGGTTTCCTTCCTGCCTGCTGGTGGCAGTATCTGCTGTTACAGAACGTGTGTATGTTGGGAGTTATTGTGGCTGTGAATGCACAGAAACCCAAGCTGGCATGAATATTATTTTTTCTAACTTCAAGTAACCCTTGCATCCCCTCTCTCCCCGTTCCTCCCCCACCCTAGCCTTTGCACTAGTTTTACTGTCACGCTGTTGAGTTCTGCTGTCTGTCTACTCATGGTCACCTATCCCGCAGTCAACAATAGTCTGCATTTCCTTGATATTGTTGCTTCAGGATTCAGGATATCTTTATTTGTCATCCAAAAAACACGTTTTTTGGACGAGATTTCGTCACCCACAGTCCAACAATAAGAGCAATAAAATAAGCAAATTACACAACCACTAACCAACACAAAACACACAAAAAAGAAACATCCATCACAGTGAGTCTCCTCCAGTCACCTCCTCACTGTGATGGAAGGCCAGAATGTCTTTTCTCTTCCCCTGCCGTCTTCTCCCGCAGTCAGGCTGTTGAAGTTGCCACGTTCCAGGCCGCGCCGGACGGTGAAAGGTCCGCAGCGGGCCGACCCAAGCCCCGCGATCCGGTGGCGGGCGAAGACGCTGCCGCTGCACGTCGGGGCGGTCGTGGCTTTGTGCAGCATGTCTTGCATTCATTTCTCTTAAGTATCATCTATACCTCTCGTGCTCCTTTCCCCTGACTCTCAATGTGAAGATGGGTCTCGAGCCAAAACGTCACCTGTTCCTTTTCTCCAGGGATACTACCTGTCCAGCTGAGTTACTCCAGCCTTTTGCGTCTGCCTTCAGTTTAAACCAGAACTTGCAGTTCCTCCCTCCACATGCCCAGTGCGGCTTGATTGGGGAGCAGTGTCTGGTCTCTGTGGGTTCAAGGCAGCCATAACTCATCCTTTGTACCTCCTGAATACTTAAAGCATGACCCAGAAGTGGTCCAAGCCAGATCTTATGCTTCACACAAGCCTCTTCACCCCATCTCATTTCATAAACGTATCCTTCTGCCCCATTTTCCCCTCACACATTCGGCTTCCCTTAATTGCATCTCTTTCGCCTCAATCACTCCCTGTGGGATCGAGTTCTGCATTGAAATGTCTTTCCAGAGAGAGAGAGAGAGAGAGAGAGGTTCCTCTTGATTTCCCTTTTGCATTTATCAGTGACCTATATTATACTTTAATTCCCTTGCAATGGAAACGTATATCTTTCAAATAAAGGGCGGCACGGTGGGGCTGCGGAAGAGACCCGGGTTCCTTACAGCGCCAGAGACCCGGGTTCAATCCCGACTACAGGTGCTTGTCTGTACCTCCTTCCCTGACCGTGTGGGTTTTCTCCGAGATCTCCGGTTTTCTCCCACATTCCAAAGACGTAAGGGTTTGTAGGTTAATTGGCTCGGTATAAATATAAGTTGTCCCTAGTGTGCGTAGCATAATATTAATGTGCGGGGATCGCTGGTCGGTGCGGACTCGGTGGGCCGAAGGGCCTGTTTCTGTGCTGTATCTCCAAACTAAACTAAATGATCTCAGAAGGTTTATGTGCTGACTTGCTGTACTATTGGTTACTGGGCATGAGAGGTTGTTAGTCAACAGGTCACGTTGAAGGAGAGTTTTACCTGGCTGGGACATATCAATTTATTCACAAAATGCTGGAGTAACTCAGCAGGTCAGGCAGCATCTCGGGAGAGAAGGAATGGGTGACGTTTCGGGTCGAGACCCTTCTTCAGTCTGACCCGAAACGTCACCCATTCCTTCTCTCCCGAGATGCTGCCTGACCTGCTGAGTTACTCCAGCATTTTGTGAATAAATCGATTTGTACCAGCATCTGCAGTTATTTTCTTATGGGACATATCAATCCCTGAGGAAGGGTCTCGACTTGAAACGTCACCCATTCCTTCTCTCCAGAGATGCTGCCTGTCCCCGCTGAGTTACTCCAGCATTTTGTGTCTACCATATTAACCCCTTGTGTGTTCTTATTTAGGGAGCCTGTTGTGACGAGGGGGTCATCTGGAACGGCCATACCTCTGGCAATAAACCATGTCAAAATATACTGCAGAAATGAAGCTGTATATCAATACCATGTCACCTTCAGGTGCGTGACGCTGAGCATGATGTCGGGGCGTTCATGCATCGGTGCGAGTGCCGGGGAACGTTTTGTTTAATTTCTCACCCAGAGCTTTTTTGGCCGTGGCATTTGTGTTTGTGAGTCAGTTATATTAATAAGCCTGGCTGTCAGGAGAGGCTGTAAATTATGGTGAGGAGACGTGTAGCCTGCAGCCACCGTTCGAGATGGAAAGCAATAAAAAATAATAACAATAATAAGCAATGGGAAAAAAAAAGGAATTTGCAGTTGTGATGAGAGTACACTGCTGACTGACTGGCATGGCACTGAATGTTTTGACCTGCAATTCTCTGCAATATAAATTAACCCTTTGTTCAACATGTGCCACTCACCAGTTTTTTTTTTAAAGTGTGTGTGCATCACAGATCTCTGTGTGGTTCTGAGCACTGGGTTTACATTAAAATGTTAGAGAAAAATGCGAATGGCATTCTTATTGTTTGTCACGGCTAAATAAATGACACTGAAATTCAAAGTTCCAGTTTGTGCCCTGATTCCAGTCTTATTCCGTGCTTACTGTGGCTGAGAAGGCACATTAGACTCTCCTGAGGTAGATGCAATCAAAGACACCAGAGGAGCAAGATAGATCACCCCTTTGAAATCGCCTTTACTGAAGCGTGACGTCCGCCATTTTAGTAGGCAAACCCCACCGTTCGCTCTGCCTCTCGCAGTGTAATCAGTGTTTTGGGGGAACAGTATGTGCGATGACACCATAAAAATGCAGAATATATCTCATCGATCAATTCACAGATTGTTGTTATTTTTCTTTGCAAGTTTTTTTTGCAAGTTTCTGCCTACTAAAATGGCCGCCGTGATGCGCTACGGTTTTTAGGGTCGAGTGGCCTATCTTGCTCCTCTAGTTTCTTTGGACACAATATGCTGGAGTAACTCAGCAGGTCAGGCAGCATCTCAGGAGCGAAGGAATGGGTGACGTTTCGGGTCGAGACCCTTCTTCAGGCTGATGTCAGGAGTACCCGCCCCCTCCCCTGACATCAGCCTGAAGAAGGGTCTCGACCCGAAACGTCACCCATTCCTTCTCTCCTGAGATGCTGCCTGACCCGCTGAGTTACTCCAGCACTTTGTGTCTACCTTGGATTTATACCAGCATCTGCAGGTTTTTTTTCCTACACATTTTATGCTCCTATTAGTTTTGACGTAACCTCTGTGTGCACCTTTACAAACCCTGCTGTTTGCTTCAGCCCTGATGTAGAATGTCGGAATATCCGCTTTGGAATGTTGAAGGAGCAGCAGGCGGTTACAGGGCGCGCCACCGCGTTTGATGGGACCATACTCTACCTGCCCGTGAAACTACCAGAGGTATTCCGCAGTCCACATCTTCATCGGTTCACAAGCCATAGGAGCGGAATTAGGCCATTCGGCCCATCGCGTCCACTCCGCCAATCTATCCCTATCGACCCCCACCGTGGCGGCATGGTGGCGCAGCGGTAGAGTTGCGCGAATCTGTACAGCAAATCTGTGGAATTCTCTGCCTCAGAAGGCAGTGGAGGCCAATTCTCTGAATGCATTCGAGAGAGCTAGATAGAGCTCTTAAGGATAGCGGAGTCAGGGGGTATGGGGAGAAGGCAGGAATGGGGTACTGATTGAGAATGATCAGCCATGATCACATTGAATGGCGGTGCTGACTCGAAGGGCCGAATGGCCTCCTCCTGCACCTATTGTCTATTGAATGCAGCGCCGGAGACTCGGGTTCGATCCTGACTACGGGCGCCGTCTGTACGGAGTTTGTACGTTCTCCCCATGACCTGCGTGGGTTTTCTCCGAGATCGTCGGTTTCCTCCCACACTCCAAAGACGGGCAGGTATGTAGGTTAATTGGCTGGGCAAATATAATAATTGTCCCTAGTGTGTGTAGGATAGTGTTAATGTGCGGGGATCGCTGGGCGGCGCGGACCCGGTGGGCCGAAGGGCCTGTTTCCGCGCTGTATCTCTAAATCTAAATCTAAAATTATTCTCCTGCCTTCTCCCCATAATCTTTGACACCCCTGCTGTTCACGAACCTGTCAATCTCAGCTGTAAAAATACCCAATGACTTGGCCTCCACAACAAATCTGTGGCAATGAATTCCACAGATTTGCCGCCCCTCATTTACAATCAATGTACTGTGCATGTTTACATACTAGTATTTAATTCCTCCACTTAGAGTGGTGCATGTGGCAACAAAGCTCTTTTATCTTAGTTTAGAGGTCCAACGTGGAAACCGGCCCTTCAGCCTGCCGAGTCCACGTTGACCATTGATCACCCATTCACAATAGACAATAGGTGCAGGAGGAGGCCATTCGGCCCTTCGAGCCAGCACCGCCATTCAATGTGATCATGGCTGATCATTCTCAATCAGTACCCCGTTCCTGCCTTCTCCCCATACCCCCTGGCTCCACTGTCCTTAAGAGCTCTATCTAGCTCTCTCTTGAATGCATTCAGATAATTGGCCTCCACTGCCTTCTGAGGATTCCACAGATTTACAACTCTCTGACTGAAAAAGTTTTTCCTCATCTCAGTTCTAAATGGCCTACCCCTTATCCTTAAACTGTGGCCCCTCGTTCTGGACTCCCCCAACATTGCGAACACGTTTCCTGCCTCTAACGTGTCCAACCCCTTAATAATCTTATACGTTTCGATAAGATCCCCTCTCATCCGTCTAAATTCCAGTGTATACAAGCCTAGTCGCTCCAGTCTTTCAACATATGATTGTCCTGCCATTCCGGGAATTAACCTAGTAAATCTACGCTGCACACTAGTCTGTGTTATCCCGACACACCAGGGGCAATTTCCAGCAGCCAGTTAACCTCAAACCCGCACGTCTTTGGGATGTGGGAGGAAACCAGAGCACCCGGAGGAAACCCACGCAGTCACAGGCATAACATGTGAAATTGAAATCCATTCACAATGGGAGTTTCTTTTAATCCATTTCTTTCTGTAATATTAAATAATGATTATTTCTTTGTTGCCTTGTTAATTCTGGAAACTGGCGCTACCGTGCAGATCAGGGCTGTGTGGAACCGTGTCCCATGTTTGGCAATGATGCCGGAAGTAGAGACTTGGGGAGCCACTGAGTTTGGGCTGTTCCCATAGATTTTTTTTTAGATTTAGAGATACAGCGCGGAAACAGGCCCTTCGGCCCACCAAGTCCGCGCTGCTCAGCGATCCCCGCACATTAACACTATCCTACACACACTAGTAACAATTTTTACATTTACCCTGTCAATTAACCTATATACCTGTACGTCTTTGGAGTGTGGGAGGAAACCGAAGATCTCGGAGAAAACCCACGCAGGTCATGGGGAGAATGTACAAACTCCGTACAGACGGCGCCCGTAGTCAGGATCGAACCTGAGTCTCCGGCGCTGCATTCGCTGTAAGGCGGAAACTGTAAATCCCCCACCGCTCCCCTCCCCCAAGGTGTCCCCCAAGGCTCAGTCCTTGGCCCCCTCCTCTTCATCCTCTACCTGTTCCCCCTTGGTCAATTAATCCGCCGTCATGGTCTCAACTTCCACTGCTTCGCCGATGATATCCAGCTCCTCATCTCCACCAAGTCAATCTCCTCCACCACACACTCTACACTGACAAACTGCATTACTGAAATAAAATCTTGGCTCCAATCAAACTTCCTCAAACTCAATTGCAACAAATCTGAAATCATCATCATTGGTCCAAAAATGCTCACCAAATCCACCCAAAACTTCATCCTCAACATTGATGGTCTCCCAGTATCCACCTCACCTCACATCCGGAATCTTGGAATCATCCTTAATCAAACCCTCTCCTTCGACAAACACATCACAAAGACAACCTTCTTCCACCTCAAAAACATTGCCCGTCTCCGTCCATCCCTCTCCTCCACAGCTGCAGAAACCCTCATCCACGCCTTCATCACCTCCCGTCTGGACTACTGCAACAGCCTCCTCTATGGCGCACCCTCAAAAATCATCAATAAACTTCAATACATTCAAAACTCCGCTGCCCGTCTACTCACACACACCTCGATCCGTGACCATATCACCCCCGTCCTTTATAAACTCCACTGGCTCCCCATCCCCCAGAGAATCCAGTACAAAATCCTCCTCATAACCTACAAAGCCCTCCATAACCTGGCCCCATCCTACCTGACCGACCTCCTCCACAGGCACACTCCCACCTGCACCCTCCGCTCTGCCGCTGCCAATCTCCTATCCCCCCACATCCGGACTAAACTCAGATCCTGGGGGGACAGGGCTTTCTCCATCGCTGCTCCCACCCTATGGAACTCACTACCCCAAACCGTTAGAGACTCCCCCACACTCACCACATTCAAAACATCGCTGAAGTCTCACCTGTTCAGTACTGCCTTCAACCACTGAAGGTCACCTCACCTTCTGTCTCCTTTCTCTGTTCATTTATTGATTTATTTATTTATCTATTTATTCATTTCCCCAATGTTCTCAAAATCTCTGTAAAGCGTCTTTGAGTATATGAAAAGCGCTATATAAATAAAATGTATTATTATTATTATTAACTCTACCGCTGTGCCGCCGATGAGCCCTGGCCTCTGCTCCACTGTCCATCGATGCTGCCTGACTTGCAGAGTATTTCCAGCAATTTGTCTTCATTTGAGGTCTTCATTGTTGTTTCGTCCTAGGTAATCAATCTCAAAGCACAAAGAAAAACAGACGGTGCGGAGGTGAACATTAAAATCCAAATGACCAAGGTCCTGCAGGCACACTCTGATCTCTGCATTCCCTACTACAACGTGATATTCAGAAGGTAGTGTGGCATCCTCTCTTTATTTGTAAGAAGGAACTGCAGATGCTGGTTTACACCGAAGAGAGACACAAGATGCTGGAGTAACGCAGCGGGTCAGGCAGCATCACTGAAGAAAAGGAATAGGCGACGTTTAGGGTCGGGTCCCTTCATCAGACTGAGAGCAAGGAGGGGGATAGGTCTGATGAAGGGTCTCAACCTGAAACCACCTATTCCTTCTCTCCAGAGATGCTGCCTGCCGTGCTGAGTTACTCCAACATTTTGTGTCTTTTCTTTTTTTTTTTTCTGTAAAGAAAAGCTGCTGGAAACACTCAGCAGGACGGGCGGTATCTGTGGCAAGAGAAACAGAACCAACTAGTGGCATTCAATCTGAGTACTTCCAACAATTTCTGTGTTTTTTTACAGATTTCAAGCACTTGCAGTCCTTTGATTTAAAATATATATATATATTTCTCCTTTGTTGTTTAATCAGTAAATCAGTGTTCCGCTTAAAATAAAACTTGGAAATTAATGCTGCTGTCATTAAAACAAAGTGTATTTTTAAACCATGTTAGAGAGGAAGGTGATTGGAATAATAATTACTGGGCTTTGAGGCTGTTTACCCTAAAGACCAGAAGTAACTGGTTTGGTAATTAATAAAATAACTCCCATCTATTGTGTTGGCGTGTTGAAATCTAACTGTACAATTAACTGAACCTGTGCAATGAAGAGTAACATAGAAACATAGAAAACAGGTGCAGGA
The DNA here is from genome assembly GCF_053455715.1 of Rhinoraja longicauda. Lineage (NCBI taxonomy): Eukaryota > Metazoa > Chordata > Chondrichthyes > Rajiformes > Arhynchobatidae > Rhinoraja > Rhinoraja longicauda. The sequence continues at coordinate 17,057,442 of NC_135988.1, forward strand.
GGAGGCCATTTGGCCCTTCGAGCCAGCACCGCCATTCATTGTGATCATGGCTGATCATCCACAATCAGTAACCCGTGCCTGCCTTCTCCCCATACCCCCTGACTCCGCTAGCCCCGAGAGCTCTATCTGACTCTCTTTTAAATTCATCCAGTGAATTGGCCTCCACTGCCCTCTGTGGCAGAGAATTCCACAGATTCACGACTCTCTGGGTGAAAAGGTTTCTTCTCGCCTCAGTTTTCAATTAAACGGTCTCGACCCCCGAAACGTCACCCATTCCTTCTCTCCAGAGATGCTGCCTGTCCCGCTGAGTTACCCCAGCATTTTGTGACTCTTGTCAGTATTGTCTCCATGGTGTCGGGTGAGTAATGTGGCTTGGGTTTTTTTTTCTCACTGTAAATGCGGGTCAATCAGAGAATCGTTGTATCACATGCATTGCTTTTCTTTTCATGCACACAGAGTGATGAGAATTCTGGACTTAAAGTTAATTGGAAGAAATTTCTACGACCCAACTAACGCTAATGTTCTCCCTCAGTACAGGTGAGTAGGTAATGAGTCCTGGGGGAGCCCGGGAGTAGGGTTGCCAACTAGCTCACTCCCAAATACGGGACAAGATGAGGTCACCGCCCCACGTGACCTCACCCAGCCAGCGGGCCACGTGCTCCCGCTCCACCAATGGCGGAAGCCATTGGTTGAGCGGGAGCACGTGGCCGCTGGCTGGGTGAGGCCATGTGGGGCGCGGGGCGGTGACGTCACCCTTTGTCCCTTATTCGAGAGCGAGGAAGTTGGCAACCCCTTACTAATACGGGACAAGGGCGTTTCCCGTACTGGACAAACTAACTCAGCCCAAAACACGGGGTGTCCCGGCTAACACGGGACAGTTGGCGACCCTAGACAGTGGGCACTGTAGCTCAACCACTGGGGTTGGGGTGACCTTGGCTCTCCACTCTAGTTATGCTGCAGCATTCACCTCGTACAAGGATCATGAGGAACTGGACCAGGCTGTCCTGGCCCTAAAGCTTCCTACTCCATCCAACGACATCACGGCTGATCAAACTTGGCCTTGGATCAACTTCACACCCCTGCATGACACCCGTAACCCTTGATTCCATTTTAGACCAGAGTCTGTCTCAGCCTTGTGTACCAAACAAAGACGGCAGCTCGACTCCCTGGTAAAGATTCACACTCTTAATAAAGACTCCTTCCTCGTCTCTTATTATTTAGATCATAAGTGATAGTAGAATTAGGCCATTCGGCCCGTCAAGTCTACTCCGCAATTCAATCATGGCTGATCTCTCACTCCCTCCTAACCTCATTCTCCTGCCTTCTCCCCGTAGCCTCTGACACCTGTACCATTTATCCAGTGTTATCCAATGAAGACCCCCCCTCCCACCCCTGACATCAGTCTGAAGAAGAGTCTTGACCCGAAATGTCACCCATTCCATCTCCAGAGATGCTGCCTGACCCGCTGAGTTACTCCAGCATCTTGTGTCTACCTTTGTGTATCTATACACTGTAAATGGATCATGTATTGTCTTTCTGCTGGCTGGTTAGCACGGAACAAAAAAAGTTTTCACTGTATCGTAATTGTCACACGTGACAATAAATTAAACTGAAACTGGTTTAAAAAAAAAGAAAACATGTCCAGCACAGGTCCTTTAATCTGCCTTTCTCATCATGCCCTCTAGTATTTGATATATTGCCATCCCGGGGAAAAGGTTTTGACTGTCTACTCGAGTGCCTTGTCTTAGGATAATTTACAGGCTTTCCTTCTTTGTTGAGGGCATGTTTTGTTATTGTGCAGGCTCCAGATCTGGCCTGGCTATTCCGCCAGCATCCGTAGGACAGATGCAGGATTGATGTTACTGGTCGATCTGTCCCATAAAGTCATCCGGAATGACTCTGTTATTGATATGATGTGAGTCTCTGTTTGTTCTGAATTTGTACCCATTGTTGCTTGAGATGTCTTTGTGGTTGTTTGATTTCTTCTCTCTTGATCTATTGCTGAACTTCCGGCCTGGGGAAGGCATGGGACAAGAACTGGGTGGATGTGGTAAGGAAGTGTTAATTGGTTTAGTTTAGTTTCGAGATACAGCGCGGAAACGGGCCCTTTTGGCCCGCCGGGTCCGCGCAGACCAACGATCCCCGCCCACTAACACTATCCTACACCCACTAGGGGGCAATTTTTACATTTACCCAACCAATTAACCTACAATTTACCCAACCAATTAACGTACTGCCTGTACGTCTTTGGAGTGTCGGAGGAAAGCGAAGATCTCGGAGAAAACCCACGCAGGTCACGGGGAGAACGTACAAACTCCGTACAGGCAGCGCCCATAGTCGGGATGGAACCCAGGTCTCTAGCGCTGCATTCGCTGTAAGGCAGCAACTCTACCGCTGTGCCATTGCAGTTGATAAGTCTGGGAGAGAGAAAAGGGTGGAAATGGTAACCAAGGCTGGAGGTGAGAAGTGGAGAAGACAAAAGGGTAGAATCTGATAAAGAAGGAATGTGGGGAGTGAGAGGTGACGTGCAGGACAGGTTGGCCTTCTGTCCTCATTTCTGATACGAGTTTTTGTTTGTTCCTCGATGGTTGTCTATTGGGTTGATGTCGGGAAAGTAGCAGAGTTTCAAGTAGAAGAAATATTTCACTTATTCCCTGCTATGTTTCTAATAATGCTGTAATACTTTAATACCAGTCTTTTCTTGGTTTTTCCTCAATCCCACTCAGGTTGTGCGTTCCTCCTGCCAACTATAACTTCTCACCTCTCCCCCACCCTTGGCAAGCTGTCTTTAACACAACAGCATGGACTGCTTCTGGCTTGCATAGTGAAACAAGCCATGCAGCCCACCTGATTTATTATCATAAGTTCATAAATCATAGAAGGAGAATAGAAGGAGAACTGAGATGAGGAAAAACTTTTTTAGAACTGAGATGAGGAAAAACATTTTCAGTCAGAGAGTTGTGAATCTGTGGAATTCTCTGCCTCAGAAGGCAGTGGAGGCCAATTCTCTGAATGCATTCAAGAGAGAGCTAGACAGAGCTCTTAAGGATTGCGGAGTCAGGTGGGTATGGGGAGAAGGCAGGAACGGGGTACTGATTGAGAATGATTAGCCATGATGGCGCACGGTGGCGCAACGGTAGAGTTGCTGCTTTACAGCGAATGCAGCGCCTGAGACTCAAGTTCGATCCTGACTACGGGTGCTGTCCTGTAAGGAGTTTGTACGTTCTCCCCGTGACCTGCATGGGTTTTCTCCGAGATCTTCGGTTTCTTCCCACCCTCCAAAGACGTACAGGTATGTAGGTTAATTTGACTGGGTAAAATGTAAAAATTGTCCCTAGTGTGTGTAGGATAGTGTTAATGTGCGGGGATCGCTGGGCGGTGCGGACTTGGTGGGCCAAAAAGGCCTGTTTCCGCGCTGTATCTGAAATATGAAATATGAAAATATGATCACATTGAATGGCAGTGCTGGCTCGAAGGGCCGAATGGCCGCCTCCTGCACCTATTGTCTATTGTCTATTATTTGGCCCATCGAGTCTACACTGCCTTTCAATCCGGGCTGATTTATCTTTCCCACTCAACCCCCTTCTCCAGCCCTCCCCATAATCTTTGACAGCCTTACTGATCAAGAATCTGTCAGTCTCCACTTTAAAACTTCCGACTGACCTGGCCGCCACAGCCGACTGTGGCAATGAATTCCCGCAGGTTCACCACCCTCTGACTAAGGAAATTCCTCCTCATCTCCTCTTATGTAAGAGCCTGCTTCATTTCCTTCCTATCGGCACACCTTGCCATTCCCTACTTTCTCGTGGGATTATCTTTGTTTAGTGACCAGGGAGGAACTGCAGGCGCTGGTTTAAACCGAAAAAGCTGGAGTAACTCAGCGGGACAGGCAGCTTTTCTGGAGAACAGAGATAGGTCTGAAGAAGGATCTCGAGCCAAAACGTCACCGATTCCTTTTCTCCGGAGATGCTGCCTGACCCGCTGAGTTGCTCGAGCTTTTTGTGTCTGTCTTCGACCACCCGGGTTTGTACTGCTGTTGAGTGCGTGCCCATTGTGTTCCCCCCCCCCCCCCCCCCAGGCATGCTTTATATCAGAAGAGCAGTGAGAACTTCCAGGACGACTGCATGAAGCAGCTGGTGGGCAGCGTCATCATGACCAAGTACAACAACTGCACCTACCGCATCGACGACATAGACTGGCACAAGGCTCCCACAAGCACCTTCCGCATGGCGGACGGGAAAGACATCACCTTCTGTCAATATTACAGGTCAGAATGATTTGCTCATCGTTCTACATATGCATGTCACAGTTTAAGAATAAGGGGGAGGCCATTTCGGTCAGATACGTAAAAACCTCTTCACCCAGAGAGCTGTGAATCAGTGGAATTCTCTGCCGCAGAAGGCGGTGGAGGCCAATTCACTGGATCTTTCAGGAGAGAGTTAGATTTGGCTCTTGGGGCTAACGGAATCAAGGGATATGGGGAGAAAGCAGGAACGGGGTACAGATTTTGGATGATCAGCCATGATCATATTGAAAGGCGGTGCTGGCTCGAAGGGCCGAATGGCCTCCTCCTGCACCTATTTTCTACGTTTCCAAGTTCAGCATTCATTGCCCTTGATTAGGAGGCAGTGAACAATCTGCATCTGAGAGGCTTGCTGGGCTATTACAGAGGCATTTTAACAGCCAAGAACAGGCGGTTTTAGGATGGCACATTTTCTATCCTGAAAGTTGTTTGTGAATAATGGAATTTCGTCCAAAAGACTTGGGTTTTTTTGGATGACAATAAAGGCTATTCTGATTCTGATTCTGAATCAGATTTTTGTTTAAAACTTTACCTGGACTGTTTGTTTCCAAAGTCCAAATTATTAACTGATTTGAAATGCCACAACTGGCCACGTAGGATTTGAAGGTGGGCCCTTGTTACATTAAGTGACTGGTCACAGTCACACGGGTGTGTAACGGTAACAGCATCACGCACGTGAAATGGTGACCATCCCTCCTCGCTGTGTGGCACCACGTCAGCCTGCAGTACTGGGGGGCTAGCATCGGAAACAGAGCGGCCCAGTCGCGCAGTTGGCAAAGCTGCTGCCTCACAGCACCAGAGAGCCGGGTGGGTTCAATCCTTGCCTCGGGTGCTGTCCGTGTGGAGTTTGTCCGTTCTCCCTGTGACCATGCGGGCTTCCTCCAGGTGCCCCATTTCCTCCCGCATCCCAAAGACGTGTGGGTTTGAAGGGTTAATCGACCCTCTGTAAATTGCCCCTCGCGTGTTAAGAAAGTGGGATCACGTAGAACTTGCGTGAACGGGTGATGGAAAGTCGGCGTGGACCTGGTGGGCCAAAGTGCATGTATCCATGTTGCATCCCTAAACCAAATTTGACGCACACAATTTGGACTGTGCTTCTGGGCAAGTATGAACACACAGTCATTGCGATGTGTATCTACATCTGTAAAGGGGAAAACAAAACTGATTGGATTACAGTCTTCACTTGGTTTTACTTATTCGTGTCATCACACAGCTGTTTGCCAATAGCGAGCAAATTTTAGTGCCACAAAATGCTGGAGTAACTCAGCAGGCCAGGCAGCATTTCTGGAGAGAAGGAATGGGCGACGTTTCGGGTCGAGACCCTTCTTCAGATTCTTCAGACGTTTCGGGTCTCGACCCATTCCTTCTCTCCAGAGATGCTGCCTGACCCGCTGAGTTATTCCAGCATTTTGTGATACCTTTGATTTGTGCCAGCATCTGCAGTTATTTTCCTCCACAAATGTTAGTGCCACGTGGTTGGCCTCTGCAAGATCCTTCACAGTGCGTGTGTCGTGCAGCACGTCACAGCTCAGGAGATGTTCCATAGTCTGGAGGCCCCGTCCACACTGGCAGTCTGCCGCATCTTCAGTATATCCCCACTTCAGCATGTTCAATTTGCTCCTCCCCACGCCTGTCCACAGTCTGTTGACACTGCGCCAGGTTATCCACGGCTGGTCGGAACCTGGTGGGAGTTTCTCAGAGGGATGGATTGCCATGTGAATGTCTTCCGGAGATTTCTCCTGCCTCTCTTCCCAGAGTCTGAGCCTTCTGGACGATGCACTACAGTCCAGGGGATGGACAGAAGAGATTTTCAAACGCTGAGGTAGCAAAGGGTGGTCATGTAGGGGGGGTGCCTTTCATCCTCTGGTTGTCTGAGGCGTTCATTTTGACCGGCTACAGCTCTTCTGATTCCAGGAGGTGCAATGTCAGAGAGTGGGTCGATGTTGTCAGTCTTAGTAGGTTTCATGCATCCAACTGATGCAGCAACAGCTTGTGTTTAGAGACAGGGTCAATCTTCCTTGCATGAGCTGAGCGCTCCCACATTGCGCGGGCATTCTCGGCAGTGGAGAAGCAGATCACTTGGTCAACGTTGTGATGGAATCCATTATAACTGAATGCTCTGCTGACTCACTTTAATGCTAACGGTCTGAACGGCTTTCTTTGGATTTCCTGCATTTTTCAGTTTAACTCCAGGCACCTATTTGACCTCTGAAGCACAAAACCTCAAATAATGACACAGCCTGAAACTGGGTGACGAGGCCTCACGCAGAGATGTGACATGGAGCCGAGTTACGAGGTGATGATGAGGTGTCAGAGAGTGCCATAGGTAACGCCATTGACCTGTTGTATTTACCGTTGCAGTAAAAACTATGGGATTAGCATCCAGGATCCCAACCAGCCTCTCCTGGTACATCGGCCGAAGCAGAAGCGAGGGCCACAAGGACAGGTACGATGTGGGATCCTTGCCAGAGCTGAGTCCCCCCAGTCACCCAGTCGTCCCCCCGTCCCCCAGTCCCCCCAGTCCCCCCCGTCCCTCAGTCCCCCGTCCCTCAGTCCCCCCCGTCCCTCAGTCCCCCCCGTCACCCAGTCCCCCCCGTCCCCCAGTCCCCCCCGTCCCCCAGTCCCCCCCGTCCCTCAGTCCCCCTGTCCCCCAGTCACCCTGTCCCCCCCATCCCCCAGTCCCGTGAATCTGTGGAATCCAATGCTACAGAAGGCTGTGGAGGCCAAGTCAATGGATATTTTTTAAGCAGAGAAAGATAGATTCTTGATTAGTACCGGGGTTATGGGGAGAAGCAGGAGAATGGGGTTCGGAGGGAGACAGAGATCAGCCTGCACGTCTTTGGAATGTGGGAGGAAGCTGGAGCACCCACTTCCCCATCTTTGGCTTTCTCTACTGTTCCACTGCAGTCCAGTGTACATTAAATCTGGGCACATTGTAACTTTAGGACCTCTGTTCTGAGCTCAATAATATTGGACAACTAGCCTTTCTTTTCCAAATGGACTGGTTCTGATGCCAGGACGATTACCGGCAATGTAGATCATACCTTTTCACTGATGTGTATCTCAGGCGTTTAGATTTCAGAATGCCCACAGCAGCGGCCTTCTGCAGGGCACGGTTCCTGTGGTGTTTTTGTTTTGCCCCTCTCCTGCCCTAATTCAATTCATCTCCCTTTGCTTACATTCCCCCAGAAAGACAGCAATGATTCCCAGCATTCTTCACACACCCTTACACAGCAGTTTGGTCATGTTGACCACGATCAATCTTCATCTCTGCTCGACCACAGGTTTATATTTCCCACCCGTAGTCTTCCTGCAAATTAAAATAGCGTTTTCAGTCAAGCTGTTCTTCTGAAACATCATTGAGATAACCTGTTTACTTTTGCTTCTCCATACCCATTCTCTGACCAGTTTCCAGAATTTTATTTTTTATTTCAGTTTTTGTTTTATATCCGTGTTCTTTTACACTGTGGATAGACACAACAAGCTGGAGTAACTCAGCAGGTCAGACAGCATGTCTGGAGATAAGGAATAGGCGATGTTTCAGGTCGACACCCTTCTTCGGACTGGACCCGGCCCAAATTGTCACCTATTCCTTTTCTCCAGAGATGCTGCCTGACCCGCTGAGTTACTCCAACACTCTGTGAAACGTCACCCACTCCTTCTCTTCACAGATGCTGCCTGACCCGCTGAGATACTCCAGTACTCTGTGAAATGTCACCTGTCCGTGTTCTCCAGAGATGCTGTCTGACCCGCTGAGTTACTCCAGCACTCTGTGAAACGTCACCTATCCATGTTCTCCACAGATGCTGCCTGACCCGCTGAGTTACTCCAGTTTTTTGCGTCTATCTTCGGTTACAATAGACAATAGGTGCAGGAGGAGGCCATTCGGCCCTTCGAGACAGCACCGCCATTCACTGTGATCATGGCTGATCATCCACACTCAGTACCCCGCTCCTGCCCTCTCTCCATACCCCCTGGTTTCAACCAGCATCTGCAGTTCCTTCCTACACATTTCTTTTACACAGTTTTCTATTAACTCTCCCCTCTGTTTCCTCTGCCATAAGAAGACAATCCCTGTTCCCTCCAACTTATGGGAGTCCACCAACTTGATCCCTTCTGGTAAATCTCCTGTGTGGCCATTCCCAAGAGCTCAACTTCCTGCCTAAAGGTGGTGATGTGGATAGCACTGCTGTTAGCAGTCACTTCACCATCACGATGTGACATTTATCCATTGCACAATACTTCAGTTGTTATTGTAACGTGGCACAGTGAAAAGCTGTGTTTTGTATGCTATCCAAGATGGTCAGATATACCATACATAAATAAAATCAGTACAATAGGTGGAGCAAAGGGAAAGTTACAGTGCAGAATGTAGTTCTCAGCATTGTCAAGTTTAAGAGCTACTTGTGATATGAGAGTTAACAGTCCTGATGGCCTGTGGGAAGAAACTCCGTCTCATCCTCTCTGTTTTCACAGCGTAACAGCGGAGGCGTTTGCCTGACCGTAGCAGCTTGAACAGTCCATTGCTGGGATGGCAGGGGTCCCCCATAATGTTGCTGGCTCTGGATCTGAACCTCCTGATGTATAAGTCCTGCAGGGGGGCGAGTGTAGTTCCCATAGTGCGTTCAGCCAAACGCACTACTCTCCTCAGAGCCTTCCTGCCCTGGGCAGAGCTGTTCCATAGACAATAGACAATAGGTGCAGAAGTAGGCCATTCAGCCCTTCGACCCAGCACCGCCATTCAATGCGATCATGGCTGATCACTCTCAATCAGTACCCCGTTCCTGCCTTCTCCCCATACCCCCTCACTCCGCTATCCTTAAGAGCTCTATCCAGCTCTCTCTTGAATGCATCCAACGAACTGGCCTCCACTGCCTTCTGAGGCAGAGAATTCCACACCTTCACCACTCTCTGACTGAAAAAGTTCTTCCTCACCTCCGTTCTAAATGGCCTACCCCTTATTCTTAAACTGTGGCCCCTTGTTCTGGACTCCCCCAACATTGGGAACATGTTTCCTGCCTCTAATGTGTCCAATCCCCTAATTATCTTATATGTTTCAATAAGATCCCCCCTCATCCTTCTAAATTCCAGTGTATACAAGCCTAATTGCTCCAGCCTTTCAACATACGACAGTCCCGCCATTCCGGGAATCAACCTAGTGAACCTATGCTGCATGCCCTCATTAGCAAGAATATCCTTCCTCAAATTTGGAGACCAAAACTGCACACAGTACTCCAGGTGCAGTCTCACCAGGGCCCAGTACAACTGTAGAAGGACCTCTTTGCTCCTATACTCAACTCCTCTTGTTACGAAGGCCAACATTCCATTGGCTTTCTTCACTGCCTGCTGTACCTGCATGCTTCCTTTCAGTGACTGATGCACTAGGACACCCAGATCTCGTTGAATATCCCCTCTTCCTAACCAGATTGTGATGTTCCCGGACAAGATGCTTTCTACAGTTCCACAGACAAAGTCCAATGTCTGCAATGGGGCAGAGGTGAATTGGACGGTACCCTAGCTTATGGAAGGGCCGTTCAGAAGCCTGACAACAGAGGGGAAGTTCCCAAGTCTGGTCAAGCTTCTGTATCTTCTGCGGACGGGAGCAGGGAGGAGGAGGACTGTCCCGGGTGGGATGTCTTTTGATTTTCCGAGGCAGTTGGTAATTGTCCAGTTAATGTGGATAAGTGAGTTTCAGTGTGAAGGATGATTCATTTCTTAATATGTAAACAAATGTCTTTTATGTTAGGTAATCGAGAATGAAATTCTTCTTGTGCCTGAGCTATCCTACATGACTGGCATCCCCGATCAGATGAGGAAGGATTTCCGTGCAATGAGGGCAAGTAACCATGTTCAAAACTGGCTGAGAGACTCCTGATGAGCGAGAGGGTATTACCTCACCTGGAACTAAACTGGGACGTGTGAGCGTCTCTCAAACCGTTGCTCAGCCCCCCCCCCCTTCGCTTGTTTAAATATAAATGGGCTTTCTAAATAACAGGACCCAGTGAGGGAGGTGTGAGAGGAATGACCATAGTCAGAATCGATTCTTCCTTCTCTCCAGAGATGCTGCCTGACCTGCTCAGTCACTCCAGCTTTTTGTGTCTATCTTCGTTTCAACCAGCATCTGCAGTTCCTTCCTGCCAATTTCTTTTACGCAGTTTTCTATTAACTCCCCCCTCGGTTTCCTCTGCCATAAGAAGATAATTATGTTTCCTCCACCTTATGGGAGTCCACCAACTTGACCCCTTCTGCTAAACCTGTGGAGCCATTCCCAAGAGCTCATCTTCCTGCCTAAAGGTGGTGAAGGAGAGATATCGAAACTCCTTCCTTCCTGCTGCCGCCAGACTGCACTACCAGCACTGCTCCCAGCAGACCAGTAAATATAGATAACTAACATTATTTTTTTTTAATGAATGCTTATTTATTTTTGCTATCCACTTTGCTGCTGTAACCCTGCAAATGTCCCCATTGTGGGATGAATAAAGTATTTATTATTATTATTATAGCGTAGGTTTACTAGGTTAATTCCCGGAATGGCGGGACTGTCATATGTTGAAAGACTGGAGCGACTAGGCTTGTATACACTGGAATTTAGAAGGATGAGAGGAGATCTTATCGAAATGTATAAGATTATTAAGGGGTTGGAAACGTTAGAGGCAGGAAACATGTTCCCAATGTTGGGGGAGTCCAGAACCAGGGGGCCACAGTTTAAGAATAAGGGGTAGGCCATTTAGAACTGAGATGAGGAAAAACTTTTTCAGTCAGAGAGTTGTGAATCTGTGGACTGAGAGTCAGGGGAGAGGGAGACACAGAGATAAGGAAGGGTGAGGTGTAAGAACGAGACATCAAAAGAGATTGGAATCAAGGAAAATGTAGGATAGATCGTTGTTAAGCTGGGAGAAGGTGACAACGAAGCAAACAGAGATAAAATTTAATTGGGGACAGTCAGACTGGTTGGAGAACTAGGATGGGGGGGGGGGAGGGACGGACAGAAGTCAGCGGACCAGCGTAAATTGGAGGAACAGCACACTCATATTTTGCTGTACAAGATCATGAGGGACGTGGATGAAGTGAATGCTGTCTTTTCCCAGGGTGGAGGATTCTAAAATGAGAGGGTCTAGGCTCGAGGTGCGAGGGGAGAGTTTGAGGGAGACCTCGGGGGCCATTTTTTTCACTCTGAGGGTAGTTTATATCTGGAACGAGCTGCCGGAGAAAGCTGGAGATGTGGCTACCATTAGTTTTGGACAGATATATGGACGGGAAGGGTTTAGATGGATGTGGGCCAAACTTGGGAAAGTGAGCTGAAGGATCTGTCTCGGTGCTTCTCATGGTTCTGATTTCAGCATTTGATTTGATCTTGCAGAATATGACCGCAGAGATAAACCTCAGCCCAGAGGAGCACCAGCTGGCCCTGAGGAAGCTCCTGAACGACATCAAGAAGAATGCCAGTGCTCAGGAAGAGCTGGCTCTCTGGGGTCTCGTCGTTGATGATGACATCTATAAGGTGGGTCTGGGTCCACATACCTGCCCTGTGCTGTGGCCGCTGGCAGGTTGGGGCCTGGCAGGTTGGGGCCTGGCAGGTTGGGGCCTGGCAGGTTGGCAATCGCTGGGCACATCCTCAGCGTAGGGTAAAGGAAACCAAACCCCTCCTGAGCACTTGTACTGTGCTCGAGGTCCTTCAAACCACTTCCCGTCCTCAACGAGGTGGTGGGACGTTGCCAGCTCTGCCTCAGGTGAAAGGAGATTGGAACGCACACCCCCCCCCCCCCCAAAGATACTAGAGGAACAAGATGGACCACTCCGTTGCAATCGCCTATACTGAAGTGTAGTACTCAAAGGAGCCATTTTAGTAAGCAAAACGTCTGCCATTTTAGTAAGCAAACCCCGCTGTTCGCTCCGCCTCTCGCAGTGTAATCAGTGTTTTGGGGGAACAGTATGTGTGATGATGCCATTAAAATGCAGAATATATCTCATCTATCAATTCACAGATTGTTGTTATTTTTATTTTTAAATGTTTCTGCAAGTTTCTGCCTACTAAAATGGCCGCCGTGACGTACTACGGTTTTTAGGGTCGAGTGGTCTGTCCTGCTCCTCTAGTATCTGGTACACCCTGAGTAAGGGGCGGTCAGTGCAGGGTCTGCCCTCATCCACAGCCACGTTGGAGTCGGGCACCCACTGGGCGGGCAGTACAGGCGCTCCCCAGCTTACCACGCGGTTCCGCTCCGAGAAACCCATCGCAAACCGAAAATATTGTCAGTCGAAATGCATTTGATACACCCGATCACGTGGCCGGAAGCGAGAGGCGGCTCGCCACGGGTCGCTGCTGTTTGCACCATCGCAAAGTCGAAATATTGCAAGTCGAAGCATCGTAAACCAGGGAGCACCTGTACATTTGCTACTTTGTGTTGGGGATTATGGAGCATCTAGGAAAGAGGAGCCGGGGAATTCTCCTTTGACTCTTGTGTCAGCCTGAAAGCAGATCAGGTCTTGGATGAAATGCTTCCACCTTGGAGAGTCCAGGACTTTCCTGGAGCAGCCTCTCGCATGGTGGGGCAAAGGATTCCTTTGGTTGGTGTGACATTCCCTCAGGATCTCCCTTACTCCAGTGCTGCCTTCTCTCTCTCTTTCTCTCTCTCTCGCCCTCTCTCTCTCGCCCTCCCTCTCTCGCTCTCTCTCTCTCGCTCTCTCTCTCTCGCTCTCTCTCTCGCTCTCTCTCTCGCCCTCTCTCTCTCGCCCCCTCTCTCGCCCCCTCTCTCGCCCCCTCTCTCGCTCGCCCTCTCTCGCCCTCTCTCGCCCTCTCTCTCTCGCCCTCTCTCTCTCGCCCTCTCTCTCTCGCCCTCTCTCTCTCGCCCTCTCTCTCTCGCCCTCTCTCTCTCGCCCTCTCTCTCTCTCGCCCTCTCTCTCTCGCCCTCTCTCTCTCGCCCTCTCTCTCTCGCCCTCTCTCTCGCCCTCTCTCTCGCCCTCTCTCTCTCGCCCTCTCTCTCTCGCCCTCTCTCTCTCGCCCTCTCTCTCTCGCCCTCTCTCTCTCGCCCTCTCTCTCTCGCCCTCTCTCTCTCGCCCTCTCTCTCTCGCCCTCTCTCTCTCTCGCCCTCTCTCTCTCTCGCCCTCTCTCTCTCGCCCTCTCTCGCCCTCTCTCTCTCTCGCCCTCTCTCTCTCTCGCCCTCTCTCTCTCTCGCCCTCTCTCTCTCTCGCCCTCTCTCTCTCTCGCCCTCTCTCTCTCTCGCCCTCTCTCTCTCTCGCCCTCTCTCTCTCTCGCCCTCTCTCTCTCTCTCGCCCTCTCTCTCTCGCCCTCTCTCTCTCTCGCCCTCTCTCTCGCCCTCTCTCTCTCTCGCCCTCTCTCTCTCTCGCCCTCTCTCTCTCTCGCCCTCTCTCTCTCTCGCCCTCTCTCTCTCTCGCCCTCTCTCTCTCTCGCCCTCTCTCTCTCTCGCCCTCTCTCTCTCTCGCCCTCTCTCTCTCTCGCCCTCTCTCTCTCTCGCCCTCTCTCTCTCTCGCCCTCTCTCTCTCTCGCCCTCTCTCTCTCTCGCCCTCTCTCTCTCTCGCCCTCTCTCTCTCTCGCCCTCTCTCTCGCCCTCTCTCTCTCTCGCCCTCTCTCTCTCTCGCCCTCTCTCTCTCTCGCCCTCTCTCTCTCTCGCCCTCTCTCTCTCTCGCCCTCTCTCTCTCTCTCGCCCTCTCTCTCGCCCTCTCTCTCTCTCTCGCCCTCTCTCTTTCTCGCGCCCTCTCTCTCTCTCGCGCCCTCTCTCTCTAACTTGAGTACGTGATCTCTTCGGCAGATATATGGATAGGAAGGGTTTACAGAGCTATGGGCCAAATGAAGGCAAAAAGAACTAGCCCAGCATGCCAACTTTGGCATTGTCAAGGTGTGGTTCCTTACTGTACTAGTATCTGACTCTAAAAATGAGAGCGTTAGCCACTGAGCCTCTTATCATATCATATCATATATATACAGCCGGAAACAGGCCTTTTTCGGCCCTCCAAGTCCGTGCCGCCCAGCGATCCCCGTACATTAACACTATCCTACACCCACTAGGGACAATTTTTACATTTTACCCAGCCAATTAACCTACATACCTGTACGTCTTTGGAGTGTGGGAGGAAACCGAAGATCTCGGCGAAAACCCACGCAGGTCACGGGGAGAACGTACAAACTCCTTACAGTGCAGCACCCGTAGTCAGGATCGAACCTGAGTCTCCGGCGCTGCATTCGCTGTAAAGCAGCAACTCTACCGCTGCGCTGCCGTGCCGCCCTCTTCAGGAAAGGTGATGAGCAGAGTTAGTTTACAGTGGGTACATTACAGTATTTACCGTTTTAAATAAGCCTACACTGAATGTTAGACTATGTTTACGTAGCGGGCTTGGGGATCCCCATTAACTTTTGTACGTATTTTTTTTTTCCTCTCTTGGTCGAGTTCTCTTAACAGACAGAGGCAAGAGTGTTGCCTCCTGAGAAGATCATCGTACGGCACAAGTCATTTCCTAGCGGTCCTGAAGTTAACTGGACAAAAGAGATCTCTCGGGAGAAGGTCATCTCTGCGGTAGGTTGTGAAGAGACTGGGTGCAGCCCTTGGACAGTTGCACAGTGGACGTAGGTTGTGAAGAGACTGGGTCCAGCCCTTGGACAGTTGCACAGTGGACGTAGGTTGTGAAGAGACTGGGTGCAGCCCTTGGACAGTTGCACAGTGGACGTAGGTTGTGAAGAGACTGGGTGCAGCCCTTGGACAGTTGCACAGTGGACGTAGGTTGTGAAGAGACTGGGTGCAGCCCTTGGACAGTTGCACAGTGGACGTAGGTTGTGAAGAGACTGGGTGCAGCCCTTGGACAGTCGCACAGTGGACTTGAATGAGGCTCAGTAACAGACCACATTTAGCTTGGTGAAGATGTATTGAATGGCGGTGCTGGCTCGAAGGGCCGAATGGCCTGTTTTTCTATGTTTCTCTGCTCCCTTATCAAACGCACTGTGGAAATAGGTCATTTGGTTCAATATGTTCTCTCGGGATGCCCTGTGCCCTAATTAATTCAGTTGGTATCACCTCTATCCCTTAATACACTGCAGTTGTGACCATTAGAGATTTTGCTCTGAGCACCATCCAAGTAATGGCACTGCATCAGGAAATGTCCAGATTTCTGTCAGGGGTGCAAGGCCAACAACTAATGCATCCAAATCATCCTACATCGATAAAAAGCTTGTTTCTTCAGTTCTTTGTTCTACGTTCAGTCGCTTTGCTCTGCAGTTTTTCTCTGTAGTGTTTTTACTTTTGCTCTGAAACTGTAACACCAGTAAACTGCAAACAACGAAGCCTTATTTATTACCTACCGCCAGACCCCGCGCGTAATTTAAAATGGCTAATTGAGTCTGAAGAAGGGTCTCGACCCGCAACGTCACCCATTCCTTCCCTCCAGAGATGCTGCCCGTCCCGCTGAGTTACTCCAGATTATTTTTTTGTCTATCTTCGGTTTTAACCAGCATCTGCTGTTCCTTCCTACACACGTAAAATGGCGCGTTACAAACAGCCTCCATGTTGTATTTGTTCCTTCCTGCCTTGCCCCCTCTTTGCAACTAAATACACGTTTTCACGATGAGAATGAAAGCTTCTTCGCAAGGAAGTTGTCTGTGGGTGGTTTCGGACCTGATGAGTATTTAGAAACATAGAAACATAGAAACATAGAAAATAGGTGCAGGAGTAGGCCATTCGGCCCTTCGAGCCTGCACCGCCATTCAATATGATCATGGCTGATCATTCAGCTCAGTAGCCTGTACCTGCCTTCTCTCCATACCCCCTGATCCCTTTAGCAAAAAGGGCCACATCTAACTCCCTCTTAAATATAACCAATGAACTGGCCTCAACTACCTTCTGTGGCAGAGAATTCCACAGACTCACCACTCTCTGTGTGAAGAAATGTTTTCTCATCTCAGTCCTAAAAGACTTCCCCCTTATCCTTAAGCTGTGACCCCTGGTTCTGGACTCCCCCAACATCGGGAACAATCTTCCCGCATCTAGCCTCTCCAACCCCTTAAGAATTTGATATGTTTCTATAAGATCCCCCCTCAGTCTTCTAAATTCCAGCGAGTACAAGCCCAGTCTATCTAGTCTTTCCTCATATGTAAGTCCCGCCATCCCAGGGATCAATCTGGTGAACCTTCTCTGTACTCCCTCTAAGGCAAGAACGTCTTTCCTCAGGTTAGGAGACCAAAACTGCACACAGTACTCCAGGTGCGGTCTCACCAAGGCCCTGTACAACTGCAGCAGAACCTCCCTGCTCCTAAACTCAAATCCTCTTGCTATGAATGACAACATACCATTCGCTTTCTTCACTGCCTGCTGCACTTGCATGCTTGCTTTCAATGACTGGTGCACCATGACACCCAGGTCACGTTGCATCTCCCCTTCTCCCAATCGGTCACCATTCAGGTAATACTCTGCTTTCCTGTTCTTGCCGCCAAAGTGGATAACCTCACATTTATCCACATTATATTGCATCTGCCATGCATTTGCCCACTCGCCTAATCTATCCAAGTCACTCTGCAGCCTCCTAGCATCCTCCTCGCAGCTAACACTGCCACCCAGCTTCGTGTCATCCGCAAACTTAGAGATGTTGCATTCAATTCCCTCGTCCAAATCATTAATATACACTGTAAATAACTGGGGTCCCAGCACAGCCTTGCGGTACCCCACTAGTCACTGCCTGCCATTCCGAAAAGGACCCGTTTATTCCTACTCTTTGCTTCCTGTCCGCCAACCAATTTTCTATCCACCTCAACACTGAACCCTCAATACCGTGTGCTTTAAGTTTGTACACCAATCTCCTATGTGGGACCTTGTCGAAGGCCTTCTGAAAGTCCAGATATAACACATCGACTGGTTCTCCCTTATCCACTCTACTAGTTACATCCTCGAAAAATTCTATAAGATTCGTCAGACATGATTTGCCTTTGGTAAATCCATGCTGACTTTGTCCGATGATTTCACCACTTTCCAAATGTAATGCTATAACATCTTTAATAACTGACTCTAGCATTTTCCCCACTACCGATGTTAGGCTAACTGGTCTATAATTCCCCGTTTTCTCTCTCCCTCCCTTTTTAAATAGATTGGGTGAACCAAATTGGCAGGGGTGTTGAGGAAGAGGATTTCTTGGAATGTATCTTTTCCTATTTTTAACATTTGTCGCCTTTGGTTGGAGCACTTTTCTGTTTTCGCTATAAACTGCGTATTAATTCCTTAAATATCGTCATATCACTTAATCTACCAAAACTAACTTGCGTCTCATGCCTTCATAGTTTATGTGGTTTAGATTTAAGAACCAGTTTCTGTTTGAGCTGCCGCCTTATCTTTTTAAGAAATTCCATTATATGCTGTTTATTTGTTCCCTCGGCTGCATAATTATGAATTATTAATCCTTCCTTTATCGCACTGTGCTGGATTTAATATAACCTGTGTTTTATATGCAATAGTTTCACAAACATAATATATAGTTTAGAATGGTACGAAGTGTGTGATTCAAACAGGAAATTAGAAATGCGTGCACCAAACAGGAAATTAGAAATGCGTGCACTAAAGGTGCAGCAGTTATAATGGGTGACTTCAATCTACATATAGATTGGGTGAACCAAATTGGCAGGGGTGTTGAGGAAGAGGATTTCTTGGAATGTTTGCGAGATGGTTTTCTAAACCAACATGTCGAGGAACCAACGAGAGAGCAGGCCATTCTAGACTGGGTATTGAGTAATGAGGAAGGGTTAGTTAGCAGTCTTGTTGTGCGAGGCCCCTTGGGCAAAAGTGGCCATAATATGGTGGAGTTCTTCATTAGGATGGAGAGTGACAAAGCCAATTCAGAAACAAGTGTTCTGAACTTAAAGAAAGGTAACTTTGAGGGTATGAGACGTGAATTGTCCAAGATAGACTGGCAATTTATACTTAAAAGGGTTGACGGTGGACATGCAATGGAAGGCATTTAAAGATTGCATGGATGAACTACAACAATTGTTCATCCCAGTTTGGCAAAAGAATAAACCGGGAAAGGTAGTGCATCCGTGGCTAACAAGGGAAATCAAGGATAGTATTAAAACAAAAGATGAAGCATATAAATTTGCCAGAAAAAGTATCATACCGGAGGACTGGGAGAAATTCAGAGTCCCGCAGAGGAGGACAAAGGGCTTAATTAGGAAAGGGGAAATAGATTATGAGAGAAAACTGGCAGGGAACATAAAAACTGACTGCAAAAGCTTTTATAGATATGTGAAGAGAAAAAGACTAGTTAAGACAAATGTAGGTCCCTTGCAGTCGGAAACAGGTGAATTGATCATAGGGAACAAGGAGATGGCAGACCAATTGAACAACTACT
This sequence comes from Rhinoraja longicauda, assembly GCF_053455715.1. Classification (NCBI taxonomy): domain Eukaryota; kingdom Metazoa; phylum Chordata; class Chondrichthyes; order Rajiformes; family Arhynchobatidae; genus Rhinoraja; species Rhinoraja longicauda. Next base: position 17,076,082 of record NC_135988.1, read on the forward strand.
TTGGTTCTGTCTTCACTAGGGAAGACATAAACAATCTGCCGGAAATAGCAGGGAACCGGGGGTCTAACGAGATGGAGGAACTGAGGGTAATCCAGGTTAGTCAGGAAGTGGTGTTAGGTAAATTAAATGGATTAAAGGCCGATAAATCCCCAGGGCCAGATAGGCTGCATCCCAGAGTGCTTAAGGAAGTAGCCTCAGAAATAGTGGATGCATTAGTGATAATTTTTCAAAACTCTTTAGATTCTGGAGTAGTTCCTGAGGATTGGAGGGTAGCTAATGTAACCCCACTTTTTAAAAAGGGAGGGAGAGAGAAAACGGGGAATTATAGACCAGTTAGCCTAACATCGGTAGTGGGGAAAATGCTCGAGTCAGTTATTAAAGATGTGATAGCATCACATTTGGAAAGGTCACGTTGCATCTCCCCTTTTCCTAATTGGCCACCATTCAGGTAATACTCTGCTTTCCTGTTCTTGCCGCCAAAGTGGATAACCTCACATTTATCCACATTATATTGCATCTGCCATGCATTTGCCTTCTCTCCTAATCTATCCAAGTCACTCTGCAGCCTCCTAGCATGCTCCTCGCAGCTAACACTGCCACCCAGCTTCGTGTCATCCGCAAACTTAGAGATGTTGCATTCAATTCCCTCGTCCAAATCATTAATATACACTGTAAATAACTGGGGTCCCAGCACTGAGCCTTGTGGTATCCCACTAGTCACTGCCTGCCATTCCGAAAAGGACCCGTTTATTCCTACTCTTTGCTTCCTGTCTGCCAACCAATTCTCTATCCACCTCAACAGTGAACCCCCAATACCGTGTGCTTTAAGTTTGTACCCCAATCTCCTATGTGGGACCTTGTCGAAGGCCTTCTGAAAGTCCAGATATAACACATCCACTGGTTCTCCCTTAGCCACTCTACTAGTTACATCCTCGAAAAATTCTATAAGATTCGTCAGACATGATTTGCCTTTCATACATCCATGCTGACTTTGTCCGATGATTTCACCACTTTCCAAATGTGATGCTATCACATCTTTAATAACTGACTCGAGCATTTTCCCCACTACCGATGTTAGGCTAACTGGTCTATAATTCCCCGTTTTCTCTCTCCCTCCCTTTTTAAAAAGTGGGGTTACATTAGCTACCCTCCAATCCTCAGGAACTACTCCAGAATCTAAAGAGTTTTGAAAAATTATCACTAATGCATCCACTATTTCTGAGGCTACTTCCTTAAGCACTCTGGGATGCAGCCTATCTGGCCCTGGGGATTTATCTGCCTTTAATCCATTTAATTTACCTAACACCACTTCCCGACTAACCTGGATTTCCCTCAGTTCCTCCATCTCATTAGACCCCTGGTCCCCCGCTATTTCCGGCAGACGGTTTATGTCTTCCTTAGTGAAGACAGAACCAAAGTATTTGTTCAATTGGTCTGCCATCTCCTTGTTCCCTATGATCAATTCACCTGTTTCCGACTGCAAGGGACCTACATTTGCCTTAACTAATCTTTTTCTCTTGACATATCTATAAAAGCTTTTGCAGTCTGTTTTTATGTTCCTTGCCAGTTTTCCCTCATAATCTATTTTCCCTTTCCTAATTAAGCCCTTTGTCCTCCTCTGCGGGACTCTGAATTTCTCCCAGTCCTCTGGTATGCTACTTTTTCTGGCTAATCTGTATGCTTCATCTTTTGTTTTAATACTATCCTTGATTTCCCTTGTTAGCCACGGATGCACTACCTTTCCTGGTTTGTTCTTTTGCCAAACTGGGATGAACACTTGTTGTAGTTCATCCATGCGACCTTTAAATGCCTTCCATTGCATGTCCACCGTCAACCCTTTCAGCATCAATCGCCAGTCTATCTTGGACAATTCACGCCTCATACCCTCAAAGTTACCTTTCTTTAAGTTCAGAACACTTGTTTCTGTATCGACTTTGTCACTCTCCATCCTAATGAAGAACTCCACCATATTATGATCACTCTTGCCCAAGGGGCCTCGCACAACAAGACTGCTAACTAACCCTTCCTCATTACTCAATACCCAGTCTAGAATGGCCTGTTCTCTCGTTGGTTCCTCGACATGTTGGTTTAGAAAACCATCTCTCAAACATTCCAAGAGAGAGTTAGATTTAGCTCTTGGGGCTAACGGAATCAATGGATATGGGGGGAAAAGCAGGAACGGGGTAGTGATTTTGGATGGTCAGCCATGATCATATTGAATGGCGATGATGGCTCGAGGAGCCAAATGGGCTACTAATGCTCCTACTGTCTATGTTTCTATGATCAATGACGATAAACAGATGCTCGTTACTACAATGCCCTTCCTCTTTCCTTGCACCCCCAACACTGCGCACACCATGGTTCAGCTGGAAGTGCAGTCACGGTTGTAATCTAGTTAAGGCAGAGTCCACTTTGTGTTAGTGCATCACATCTGAAAGGCTGCACCTTGATACAAGGTGCTGTGCTCTCAACGGTCCACTGATTTCTGTGCCCAGATCTCTGGAGTGAGATCCTATGGCCTTGGTGACTGGGGTGAGAATGCTTGCAACTGAGACCCAGAGACTGGGTTCCATCCCGACTGCGGGTGCTGTCTGTACGGAGTTTGTACGTTCTCCCCGTGACCGCGTGGGTTTTCTCCGAGATCTTCGGTTTCCTCCCACACTCCAAAGACGTGCAGGTTTGTCGGTAAATTGGCTTGGTGTAAGTGTAAATTGTCCCCAGTGTGTGTAGGGTAGTGTTAATAAATGGGGATCGCTGGTAGGCACGGACCCGATGGGCTGAAGGGCCTGTTTCCGCGCTGTTTCTCTAAACTAAACTAAACACGGAGAACATGCAAACTCCACTCAGACAGCATCTGAGGTTGGGATCAAACGTGGGTTTCTGGTGCTGTGAGGCAGCAGCAGTTGATTTTAGATTTATAGACAATAGACAATAGACAATAGACAATAGGTGCAGGAGTAGGCCATTCAGCCCTTCGAGCCAGCACCGCCATTCAATGCGATCATGGCTGATCACTATCAATCAGTACCCCGTTCCTGCTTTCTCCCCATACCCCCTCACTCCGCTATCCTTAAGAGCTCTATCCAGCTCTCTCTTGAAAGCATCCAACGAACTGGCCTCCACTGCCTTCTGAGGCAGAGAATTCCACACCTTCACCACCCTCTGACTGAAAAAGTTCTTCCTCATCTCCGTTCTAAATGGCCTACCCCTTATTCTCAAACTGTGGCCCCTTGTTCTGGACTCCCCCAACATTGGGAACATGTTATCTGCCTCTAATGTGTCCAATCCCCTAATTATCTTATATGTTTCAATAAGATCCCCCCTCATCCTTCTAAATTCCAGTGTATACAAGCCCAATCGCTCCAGCCTTTCAACATACGACAGTCCCGCCATTCCGGGAATTAATCTAGTGAACCTACGCTGCACGCCCTCCATAGCAAGAATATCCTTCCTCAAATTTGGAGACCAAAACTGCACACAGTACTCCAGGTGCGGTCTCACCAGGGCCCGGTACAACTGTAGAAGGACCTCTTTGCTCCTATACTCAACTCCTCTTGTTACGAAGGCCAACATTCCATTGGCTTTCTTCACTGCCTGCTGAACCTGCATGCTTCCTTTCATTGACTGATGCACTAGGACACCCAGATCTCGTTGAACTCCCCCTCCTCCTAACTTGACACCATTCAGATAATAATCTGCCTTTCTATTCTTACTTCCAAAGTGAATAACCTCACACTTATCTACATTAAACTGCATCTGCCATGTATCCGCCCACTCACACAACCTGTCCAGGTCACCCTGCAGCCTTATTGCATCTTCCTCACAATTCACACTACCCCCCAACTTAGTATCATCTGCAAATTTGCTAATGGTACTTTTAATCCCTTCGTCTAAGTCATTAATGTATATCGTAAATAGCTGGGGTCCCAGCACCGAACCTTGCGGTACCCCACTGGTCACTGCCTGCCATTCCGAAAGGGACCCATTTATCCCCACTCTTTGCTTTCTGTCTGTTAACCAATTTTCTATCCATGTCAGTACCCTACCCCCAATACCATGTGCCCTAATTTTGCCCACTAATCTCCTATGTGGGACCTTGTCGAAGGCTTTCTGAAAGTCGAGGTACACCACATCCACTGACTCTCCCTTGTCAATTTTCCTAGTTACATCCTCAAAAAATTCCAGTAGATTTGTCAAGCATGATTTCCCCTTCGTAAATCCATGCTGACTCGGAACGATCCCGTTACTGCTATCCAAATGCTCAGCAATTTCGTCTTTTATAATTGACTCCAGCATTTTCCCCACCACTGATGTCAGACTAACTGGTCTATAATTACCCGTTTTCTCTCTCCCTCCTTTCTTAAAAAGTGGGATAACATTTGCTATTCTCCAATCCACAGGAACTGATCCTGAATCTATAGAACATTGAAAAATGATCTCCAATGCTTCCACTATTTCTAGAGCCACCTCCTTAAGTACTCTGGGATGCAGACCATCAGGCCCTGGGGATTTATCAGCCTTCAGTCCCATCAGTCTACCCAAAACCATTTCCTGCCTAATGTGGATTTCCTTCAGTTCCTCCATCACCCTAGGTTCTCCAGCCCCTAGAACATTTGGGAGATTGTGTGTATCTTCCTCAGTGAAGACAGATCCAAAGTAACGGTTTAACTCGTCTGCCATTTCTTTGTTCCCCATAATAAATTCCCCTGCTTCTGTCTTCAAGGGACCCACATTTGCCTTGACTATTTTTTTCCTCTTCACGTACCTAAAAAAACTTTTGCTATCCTCCTTTATATTATTGGCTAGTTTACCCTCGTACCTCATCTTTTCTCCCCGTATTGCCTTTTTAGTTAACTTTTGTTGCTCTTTAAAAGAGTCCCAATCCTCTGTCTTCCCACTCTTCTTTGCTATGTTATACTTCCTCTCCTTAATTTTTATGCTGTCCCTGACTTCCCTTGTCAGCCACAGGTGTCTCTTACTCCCCTTAGAGTCTTTCCACCTCTTTGGAATAAATTGATCCTGCAACCTCTGCATTATTCCCAGGAATACCTGCCATTGCTGTTCTACCGTCTTCCCTGCTAGGGCCTCCTTCCAATCAATTTTGGCCAGCTCCCGCCTCATGCCTCTGTAATCCCCTTTGCTATACTGCAATACCGACACTTCCGATTTTCCCTTCTGCCTTTCCATTTGCAGAGTAAAACTTATCATGTTGTGATCACTGCCTCCTAATGGCTCTTTTACCTCTAGTCCCCTTACCAGATCAGGATCATTACACAACACTAAATCCAGAATTGCCTTCTCCCTGGTAGGCTCCAGTACAAGCTGTTCTAAGAATCCATCTCGAAGGCACTCTACAAACTCTCTTTCCTGGGGTCCATTTCCAACCTGATTTTCCCAGTCTACCTGCATGTTGAAATCTCCCATAACCACCGTAGCATTACATTTTTGACACGCCAATTTTATCTCCTGATTTAACTTGCACCCTAAGTCGAGGCTACTGTTTGGGGGCCTATAGATAACTCCCATTAGGGTCTTTTTACCCTTACAATTTCTCATTTCTATCCATACTGATTCAACATCTCCTGATTCTATGTCACCCCTTGCAAGGGAATGAATATCATTCCTTACCATCAGAGCAACCCCACCCCCTCTGCCCACCTGTCTGTCTTTTCTATACGTTGTGTACCCCTGAATATTCAGTTCCCAGCCCTGGTCCTCTTGTAGCCATGTCTCAGTGATCCCTACAACATCATACTTGCCCATGACTAACTGAGCCTCAAGCTCATCCACTTTATTTTTTATACTACGCGCATTTAAGTACAACACTTTAACTTCTGTATTTACCTCCCCTCTCACATCGTTCACAATTGGCCCTGCCCTTAATTTCTTTTCCGCTCTGGAACTTCTGTTCCCATTCTTCCTAGAGTCTTTTGCAATATCTCCTGTATTCCCTTTTACCTCATCTTCATATTCACAATTTGTTAACCCCTCCCCCCCACTACTTAGTTTAAAGCCACAGGTGTCACACTAGCAAACCTGCCTGCCAGAATGTTTGTCCCCCTGCTGTTAAGATGCAACCCGTCCCTTTTGTACAAGTCACCCCTAGCCCAGAAGAGATCCCAGTGGTCCAGAAATCTAAATCCCTGCTCTCTGCACCAGTCCCTCAGCCATAAATTCATACCCTCTATCTCTCTGTTCCTGGCCTCACCAGCACGAGGTACCGGTAGCAGTCCAGAGATAACTACCTTCGACGTCCTACTTCTCAGCGTTTTTCCCAACTCTCTAAACTCCCGCTGTAGCACCTCCTTCCTCTTCCGCCCGACGTCATTCGTGCCCACGTGCACAACGACTTCAGGTTGATCGCCTTCCCTCGCTAGGATTTTCTGAAGCCGGTCTGTGATGTGTTGAACCCTGGCACCAGGGAGGCAACAGACCATCCTCAAGTCCCTCCTGCTGCCACAGAATCTTCTATCCGTACCTCGGACTATGGAGTCACCGACCACTACGGCTCTTCCAGACTTCGGTCTCCCCTGTCGTGTATCCTTGCCAACAGGTCCGCCACTCGGACTGGAAACGTCTTCTGCCCCGACAGTTCCCAAGAGGGTATACCTATTTGCAATAGGCACAGCCACTGGGGTCTCCTGTAGTCCACGTCCACTCCCCCCGGAAACAGTCTCCCACCTTCGCTCGACCTGGACCCTTGGCGTGACAGCCTCACAATAGGTCCTGTCGAGGAAACTCTCGCATTCCCGGATGGCCCTGAGGTCATCCAACTGCCTCTCCAACTCCACCACACGTCCCTTCAGGAGCTGCACCTGGACACAGTTCTTGCAGGTGTAGCTCCCAGAAGCTCCCGCGACGTCCCTGTCTTCCCACATCCTGCAGGAAACACACCGCACCAACTTTTCCGCCATCACCTTGTGCCTATAACCAGCTCTGGCTTAAAACAATGGTATCCTCCTCACCTCAGCCTCCTCGCCGAAGACTCGCAGCCAAAGACTCGCACTTTTCTCACTGGGCACTTCCCTCACTGGGCTGCACCTGAACAGGGCTGCACCCTTTTAGAGATAGAGATACAGCGCGGAAACAGGCCCTTCGGCCCACCGGGTCCGTGCCACCCAGCGATCCCCGCACATTAACACTATCCTACACACACTAGGGACAATTTTTTTAAAACATTTGCCCAGCCAATTAACCTACATACCTGTACGTCTTTGGAGTGTGGGAGGAAACCGAAGATCTCGGAGAAAACCCCCGCAGGTCACGAGGAGAACGTACAAACTCTGTACAGACGGCGCCCGTAGGCAGGATCGAACCTGAGTCTCCGGCGCTGCATTCGCTGTAAGGCGGCAACCCTACCGCTGCGCCACCGTGCCATCTAAAGAAGTTCCTTCATAATCAGTCGTATGCAAGAGTGAACATTTAGTCGTGTACACCTGGGGGGTCAGGAGTGGTGAGACGAGGGGGTCGAGGGGTTGCAAGGGGGTTTAACTTCTCGGAGTGGTTCGAGTAGTGTTCTGATTGTTTTACCACACAGGTTCCGATTCATTGCTGGGCGCTCTTTTGCTCAAAGCAAAATGCAACGCATGCGAAGGACCTGGTCAACTGCATGTCGAAAGTGGCCGAGCCCATCGGGATGACCGTCCTGCAGCCCGCGTACGTCGAGCTGAAGGACGACAGGACCCAGACCTACATCCGGTCCCTTCAGTCTCACCTGGAGAGCAACGTAGGTTGCAGCTCGCTCGTTGCGCTTCTGCATCTCACCTGCAGCAAAAGTTGCAACTCCAAACCTGTCATTCTGCGTCGTGCATGCGTTTAAAGCGTTGTGCATGCGTTTAATAGGAAAATAACTGCAGATGCTGGTACAAATCGAAGGTATTTATTCACAAAATGCTGGAGTAACTCAGCAGGTCAGGCAGCATTGAAGAGAGAGGGAATGGGTGACGTTTCGGGTCTCAACCCAAAACGTCCCCCATTCCTTCTCTCCCAAGATGCTGCCTGTCCCGCTGAGTTACTCCAGCATTTAGTGAAACCTTCGATTTGTACCAGCATCTGCAGTTATTTTCCTACACTCTTATCTTCTTGTGTGGCCACTTTCAGGAAGCTAGAGACTTGTACTATCCCAGGTTCTTCCGTACCCGCCCCCTCCCCTGACATCAGCCTGAAGAAGGGTCTCGACCCGAAACGTCACCCATTCCCTCTCTCCAAGAAGCTGCCTGACCTGCTGAGTTACTCCAGCATTTTGTGATACCTTCGTGCATGCATTTAAAGCGTTGTGCAAAATTTGACTTGCATTGATATATCCCGAAGGAGCTCAAAGGGGTTATTGTAAGCGGGCTGGCTGCTTTTTCACGTTCTTGGTGGCAGATTCTCCCATTCATGCTGCCTGACTGGGCATTTGCTTCACAATGAATTGCACCGATTTGAGAGTAAATTACCATGTAACAAAGTTAATCACTTTGTGACGTTCGGACAGTTTGAAAGGGCTCAGAAAATCCAGGCCTTTCCTGCCACTGGGCTTTGTGAAGATGCTGGATGTGTGATTTATTCACAAAATGCTGGAGTAACTCAGCAGGTCAGGCAGCATCTCGGGAGAGAAGGAATGGATATGTGAGCCTGATACCGTGAGGGGGTGATGGTGGGTGGGAGTATCTCTGCGATGTTCCATCTCCTCTTTCACGCTTCTCAGTCCCAGCTCTCGCTTCTGTCCCTCGTCAAAAATGTAAGACTTCAAAAATGGAATGTGGTTCCATACCCGTGTGACCTTTTAATTTGTTGCCGATGTTTCTTGCCCTCCAGATGTCGGTTAAGATTGTGGTGTGTATTGTGAGTGGCAACCGTGACGACCTGTACCACGCCATTAAGAAATTGTGCTGCGTACAATCTCCAGTACCCTCGCAGGTAAGAGTTCAGCTTGCGGGCGGCAGGAGGCAGTTATCGCAAGGGAATTCCCGACCCTTGCCCCTCGAGCTAAGTGCATATTGCTGACGATACCCTCGCTTCGTGGAAGGGCCGTTCAGAAGCTTGATAACGGAGGGGGGGGATAGCTGTTCCTCTGTCTGCTAGGGTTGCCAACTGTCCCGTATTAGCCGGGACATCCCGTAATTTGGGCTAAATTAGTTTGTCCCGTAAGGGACCGACCTTGTCCCGTTTTAGTAGGGTTGCCAACTTCCTCGCGCCCAAATACAGGACAAAGGGTGACGTCACCGCCCCGCGAGGCCTCACCCAGCCAGCGGCCACGTGGGGCGCTCGCGGGCGGTGACGTCGCCCGTTGTCCCGTGTTTGGGAGCGAGGAAGTTGGCGCGCTTTCAAGCCTCTGTCCCTTATGCTGGACGGGAGCAGGGGAGAGGGGGGAATGGCCGGGGTCGGGCCGAGTCTTTGATTGTGTCGGTCACTAACGTCGCAATGACTTGCTCTTGCCAGGTAATTAACGTGAGGACCATCTGTCAGACTGCACGCATGCGAACCATCTGTCAAAAGATCCTCCTGCAGATTAACTGTAAAGTGGGCGGAGAGCTGTGGGGTGTGGACATTCCACTGGTGAGTGTGTGTGGGGCTTGGCCTCCAACTTGTTTCTTTGCGTTTGGGCACGGGTGTCGATGTGTGTCAGGGCCACCATTGCCAACAAGGTGCGGTGCCAACATTCACTGCACGCCTTGCAGGTGTATTTTCATTTCAGAGCAAACGTACACAATTAGCCCGAGGGAATGGGACAATGCTGTCTTTGTTACGGTCTTGCTGTACCTCAATCGCAATGAAAATCTAAGGTATTACAAAATGCTGGAGTCATCAGCGGGTCAGGCAGCATCTCTGGAGAGAAGGAATGGGTGACGTTTCAGATCAAGACCCTTCTTCAGACTGATGTTGGGGGGGGCGAGACAAAGAAAGGATGTAGGTGGAGACAGGAAGACAGTGGGAGAACTGGGAAACATAGAAACATAGAAAATAGGTGCAGGAGTAGGCCATTCGGCCCTTCGAGCCTGCACCGCCATTCAATATGATCATGGCTGATCATCCAACTCAGTATCCTGTACCTGCCTTCTCTCCATATCCCCTGCCGATTTCTAAATGACCCTGATTGGGACTGCAGCTTGTATTGATTTTAGAGCGCAGATGGCACTGCAATAATGTTGTCATAAAGCAACACAAAGCATTCCCTTCTACAAGGCAACCAGCAAAAGAGATCGAACGTGGACACAAAATGATGGAGTAACTCAGTGGGTCAGGCAGCATCTCGGGAGAGAAGGAATGGGTGACGTTTCGGGTCGGGCCCCTTCTTCAGACTGATGTCTTGGGGGAGGGGGAGGTACCCTGACATCAGTCTGAAGAAGGGTCTCCACCCGAATCATCACCCATTCCTCTCCAGAGATGCTGCCTGTCCCGCTGAGTTATTCCAGCAATTTGTTGGAATACCATCCGGGAGCTTTGATCTGTCGTTTTCACACTTTACATTCTGAGTGTACCCTTCCACATCTCTCGTTTCCCTCTCCCCTGATTCTCAGTCTGAAGAAGGATCTCGACCCGAAATGGCACACATTCCTTCTCTTCCGAGATGCTGCCTGACCCGCTGAGTTACTCCGGCATTTTGTGTCTACCTTCGATTTAGACCAGCATCTGCAGTTCTTTCCCACACAACAAGAGATTCATCGAATGCCAATGCAGATGACGTTTAGCCCAAACACTGACCAGAACTGCAAGTGGCAGCATCCTGGAAACAAGTGCTCGACAAGTGCTCGACAGAGCTGCTCGCTGCTCCTCTGTGAGGCTTGCAACTAAAGCCAATGAAACTCCTGTAGCAGGGGAAAGTAGCTGGACAGGCAATGTCCTTATCACACGGAGCATTCCTTTCATCCTCGTGTGACCTTGATTTGCAGCAAACACGTCTGCAACTTATCCCCTTGTAATTAAGTGCAGGTCTTCAGGAGCATATTGAGACCTTGAACTGCTCATGTTAGTGGCTAAACAATGAAGCTTGTTCATCAGATTTCTCCCAGTGAAGGGGCTGCCAATCTCTCACAGACCCGAGCCACAGTGATGGTGAGGCTGTTCTGTTCAAATTAAGTTCCCAATGTTGGGGGAGTCCAGAACCAGGGGCCACAGTCTGAGAATAAAGGGGAGTCCAGAACCAGGGGTCACGGTCTGAGAATAAAGGGGAGTCCAGAACCAGGGGCCACGGTCTGAGAATAAAGGGGAGTCCAGAACCAGGGGCCACAGTCTAAGAATAAAGGGGAGGCCATTTAGAACTGAGGTGAGAAGAAACCTTTCCACCCTTCTCCTGCACCTATTTTCTATGTTTCTAAGTTCATTAGTGTCACGTGTACAGCGATCAACTTTGTCCGGAAACATCACAATCGGGTTTGGGAACAGCTCTGCCCAGGACAGGAAGGCCCTGCGGAGAGCAGTGCGTTCAGCTGAACGCACTATGGGAACTACACTCGGCCCCCTGCAGGACCTATACATCAGGAGGTGCAGATCCAGAGCCAGCAACATTATGGGGGATCCCTACCACCCCAGCAATGGACTGTTCCAGCTGCTACGGTCAGGCAAACGCCTCCGCTGTCACGCTGTGAAAACAGAGAGGATGAGACGGAGTTTCTTCCCACAGGCCATCAGGACTGTTAACTCATATCACCAGGGACTAATTTAATTTACTCTATTAATTTTTTTTTTGTGTTAAATGGTTTTTTTTCTATTGTGTTTTGTAGTTTAGCACAATCCGCAGGCATTGCCACTTTCATTTCACTGCACATCTTGTATGCGTGTGTGACAAATAAACTTGACTTGACTTGACATTTGCGTGCTATCCAGTCAAGTCACACCATGCAATCACACACGAGTAAAAGTGTGAAGCATTTGTTGTGGATCCTCTCCACCCTGAAGGTGTCACGTTCTGGCGCCACCTTGCAATTTTATAGTCTCGAGGCTCGTACAAATTGGCAACTTCTGACTGAAGCTGCTTGGAATACCCTGAGAAAACACGTTTTCAGAATGTAGATTTCTGAATCTAATTCAGCGACACAAGTGAATTGAGGAGCCGCTCTCTGGAGAAAGGGAACAGGTGATGTTACGGGTCAAAGCCCTTCTTCAGTCTGAATAAGCGTCTCGACCCGAAACGTCACCTATTCCCTTTCTCCAGAGATGCTGTCTGACCCGCTGTGTTACTCCAGCTTTTGGTGTCTGTCTTCGGTTTAGACCAGCATCGGCAGTTCCTTCCTACACGTGTTGTGTAACAGAGCCTTGCCCTGATTAAAGTGACTGTGTTATCTATGCTGGTGTATCTGCCCTCTTTCAGAAGCAGCTGATGGTGATAGGAATGGACGTGTACCATGATCCTGTCATGGGGAAGCGCTCTGTGGTTGGATTTGTTGCCAGCTTAAACAAGTAAGTACCTGTGAACCTATCGACTATTGAACATCGACTTCTCCAACTTTAGATAGTTCCTCTGTCCCTCCCTTCCCCTCCTCCTTCCCAGATCTCCCTCTTCCTGTCTCCACCTATATCCTTCCTTTGTCCCGCCCCCCTGACATCAGTCTGAAGAAGGGTCTCGACCCGAAACGTCACCCATTCCTTCTCTCCCGAGATGCTGCCTGACCTGCTGAGTTACTCCAGCATTTTGTGAATAAATCGATTTGTACCAGCATCTGCAGTTATTTTCTTATACTATAAGTACCTGTGGCCTTTATTCACAAAATGCTGCAGTAACTCAGCGGGGCAGGCAGCATCTCAGGAGAGAAGGAATGGGTGACAATTTGGGTCGAGACCCTTCTTCAGACTGAAGTACCTGACTTAAAGTACCTGTGGCCACTCTATTCAGGGCAATCACTAAAGTATATATTTTTCTTCATGAGGGCACAATGTATTTCAGCTCGGACTGTCACCTTCAATGCTGTGACTCTGGCACTGATGACAAGGACAGAAGAGCTCGGAGTTGAACGTCGTCTCTGGTCGCACGCAGCTGTTATTTGTGCTTGCATGTCTCTGTCCCCTCTCTCCTTCGCTGCTCCCTCAATCCTTGCATCCTTCACGCAGCAGTCTGTCACTGGGACTGTTTACCCAAAACGTCACCCATTCCTTCTCTCCAAAGATGCTGCCTATCCCGCTGAGTTACTCCGGCATTTTGTGTCTACCTTCGATTTAAACCAGCATCTGCATTTCTTTGGTACACAGGAATCAAGGGATGTTGGGTTTAGTGCAGGCATGGGAAGATCGGGTTAAAGATGAGCCATGGGACTAGCTTATGTCGGATTAATTTAAGGAAAAGGAGCAGGAGGAGACAATCCAGCTTCTTGCGGCAACAGCACGCCTATTACCAGTGCCGCACTCCTGCGTCTATTTAATAGTGAGATTATGTCATACCACATGAAAAGAGGCCATTTGATAAGAGCCCCTTATCCATGCCAATCGAGATGCTCCATCTAAGCTAGTCCCATGGCTCATCTTTAACCCGATCTTCCCATGCCTGCACTAAACCCAACATCCCTTGATTCCTGTGTAGCAAAGAACTGCAGATGCTGGTTTAAATCGAAGGTAGACACAAAATGCCGGAGTAACTCAGCGGGACAGGCAGCATCTTTGGAGAGAAGGAATGGGTGACGTTTTGGGTCGAGACCCTTCGTCTGAAGAGGGGTCTCGACCCGAAAAGTCACCCATTCCTTCCCTCCAGAGATGCTGCCTATTCCGCTGAGTTACTCCGGCATTTTGTGTATCCCTTGATTCCATCAATATCTGGAAATCAGTCTGAAGAAAGGTCCCAATCTGAAACGTCACCTATCCATGTTCTCCAGAGATGCTGCCTGACCTGCTGAGTTACTCCAGCACTCTGTGAAACGTCACCTATCCATGTTCTTCAGAGATGCTGCCTGACCCGCTGAGTTACTCCAGCATTCTGTGAAACGTCACCTATCCATGTTCTTCAGAGATGCTGCCTGACCCGCTGAGTTACTCCAGCACTTTGTAAACCAACACCTTCGGTTCCTTGTTTCTACTCTTTCTTGGAAATCTATCAACTTCTGTCTTGAAAATACCATGACTGAGGCCCACAGCTCGCTGAGGTAGCGAATCCCAAACATTAGCCGCCCTCTGAAGCAATCTCTGTCCTGAATGCCATGAGACTTTGACCCCAGTCACAGGTTGTGGACACTGTCCTTTCATCCTTGCCAAGTACCTAAGAATTCAGTGTCACTGACATCTCCGATTCTTCAAAACTCTAGAGCTTTTCGGCCCAGTTTGTTTCATCATCCCCACGAGACAAATATACCTGTTGACGCCCGTCCAATCTGGTGAACCTTTGCACTCTCTTTATCTCCAGTATATCCACCCGTAGATAAGGAGATCAGGTTTGCACACTCTATTTCTACATACGTGTGATTGCACCTTAGCGTGTCAAACATAATGTTTAGATTTGTCCCTGCTACACTCTTGATTTGAATTCCTTGGTATTACTGTACTGCAACAACATTTCGTTGAAGTAAAAAACAAAATGCTAGAAGTTTATTGCATAAGAAGTGCCAAAACAAAGATTAAATAGTAGAAAGAATGACTGTCAGATTTCTGGGTGACATTACCTTTCATTAAGTAGACACAAAATGCTGGAGTAACTCAGCAGGTCAGGAGAGAAGGAATGGGTGACGTTTCGGGACGAGACCCTTCTTCAGACTGAACCTTCATTAGAATCGAGACACTAGAGGCAGAGACGGGAATGAAAGTGCTTGAATAAATGGCAGGAGAGATTAAACAATATTACAGGGAAGATTGTACATGATTAGAGAGTTTGTAGAAGGGAGGTAAGGGACCAATGTTAAATCTGCAGGATGCATCCTCCCATCATAATTGCTCCACCAACAATAGACAATAGACAATAGGTGCAGGAGTAGGCCATTCAGCCCTTCGAGCCAGCACCGCCATTCAATGCGATTATGGCTGATCACTCTCAATCAGTACCCCGTTCCTGCCTTCTCCCCATACCCCCTCACTCCGCTATCCTTAAGAGCTCTATCCAGCTCTCTCTTGAAAGCATCCAATGAACTGGCCTCCACTGCCTTCTGAGGCAGAGAATTCCACACCTTCACCACTCTCTGACTGAAAAAGTTCTTCCTCATCTCCGTTCTAAATGGCCTACCCCTTATTCTTAAACTGTGGCCCCTTGTTCTGGACTCCCCCAAGATTGGGAACATGTTTCCTGCCTCTAATGTGTCCAATCCCCTAATTATCTTATATGTTTCAATAAGATCCCCCCTCATCCTTCTAAATTCCAGTGTATACAAGCCCAATCGCTCCAGCCTTTCAACATACGACAGTCCCGCCATTCCGGGAATTAACCTAGTGAACCTACGCTGCACGCCCTCCATAGCAAGAATATCCTTCCTCAAATTTGGAGACCAAAACTGCACACAGTACTCCAGGTGCGGTCTCACCAGGGCCCGGTACAACTGTAGAAGGACCTCTTTGCTCCTATACTCAACTCCTCTTGTTACGAAGGCCAACATTCCATTGGCTTTCTTCACTGCCTGCTGTACCTGCATGCTTCCTTTCATTGACTGATGCACTAGGACACCCAGATCTCGTTGAACTCCCCCTCCTCCTAACTTGACACCATTCAGATAATAATCTGCCTTTCTATTCTTACTTCCAAAGTGAATAACCTCACACTTATCTACATTAAACTGCATCTGCCATGTATCCGCCCACTCACACAACCTGTCCAAGTCACCCTGCAGCCTTATTGCATCTTCCTCACAATTCACACTACCCCCCAGCTTAGTATCGTCTGCAAATTTGCTAATGGTACTTTTAATCCCTTCGTCTAAGTCATTAATGTATATCGTAAATAGCTGGGGTCCCAGCACCGAACCTTGCGGTACCCCACTGGTCACTGCCTGCCATTCCGAAAGGGACCCATTTATCCCCACTCTTTGCTTTCTGTCTGTCAACCAATTTTCTATCCCTGTCAGTACCCTACCCCCAATACCATGTGCCCTAATTTTGCCCACTAATCTCCTATATGGGACCTTGTCGAAGGCTTTCTGAAAGTCGAGGTACACCACATCCACTGACTCTCCCCTGTCAATTTTCCTAGTTACATCCTCAAAAAATTCCAGCAGATTTGTCAAGCATGATTTCCCCTTCGTAAATCCATGCTGACTCGGAATGATCCCGTTACTGCTATCCAAATGCTCAGCAATTTCGTCTCAGCAATCTCGTCTAAGGTAGACACAAAATGCTGGAGTACCTCAGCGGGTCAGGCAGCATCTCTGGAGAGAAGGGACGGGTGACGTTTCGGGTCGAGACCCTTCCTCAGACTGATGCCAGGGGAGGGGGCTGAACCCGAGGCAGTGTGGAGCGCTGATGGAGGGTAGACAGCTGTGTGACTGTGACAATGCTGATGAGTCTTGTCACAGCTACCACTACTGACGCCGGTCTTTCCTTGCAAATATGTGATGTGTTTAAACCCCCCCCCCTGCGGCCGTGGTGGGGTTTGATCGTCCAACGCTCACGGGCTACTCAATTCATCTGCTAGTTAGTCACTGTCCTAATGTACCCCATAACTGGACGTGTGTGGTTCTGATTCTACCTGGAGACTGACTGTTGCATCTCACCTGTTCCTGTTCCCAGGGCAATGACCAAGTGGTTTTCCAGAGTGGCGTTTCAGATGCCCAATCAGGAAATCATCGACGGCTTAAAGATCTGTATGGTGGCATCCTTAAAGAAATATTACGAGGTAATCATTTGAATTGCAACAAGCAGACGAATGGCATGTGTTTATTAACAAAGTGTGTTAGGAATGATTTTCTCACGTGCTGTTGAATGCAGGCGAGTTGGTCTGTACTGACCACTTTTCTCTCCTCCTTCAGCCTTGCTTATCTCAAAGTCCAGAGCTTTGCCATTGTTAGGATTCCATTTCTTTTCATTCCATCAGCATTGACGATTAACGCGTTTGAAATAATTTAGAGATACAGCTCTGAAACAGGCCCTTCGGCCCACTGGGTCCGTGCTGACCAACGATCCCCGCACATTAACACAATCCCACACCCACTAGGAACAATTTTTACATTTGCCCAGCCAATTAACCTACAAACCTGCACGTCTTTGGAGTGAGGGAGGAAACCGAAGATCTCGGAGAAAACCCAAGCAGGTCACGGGGAGAACGTACAAACTTCCTACAGACGGAGTTAATGTGCTTACACTGGAGTCAGGAAATCATTCAGTGCAGAAACGAGCCTTCAGCTCATTGAGTTCACGTTGACTCTCATAACCATTAACTTTAATCCTACACTAATCCATTTTATTAAATTCTCCGCACATTCCCATTAACTCTATCGCTTACCCACACCTACACCCTCTCCTTGATCGGAATATATTGCACTTTATCTTGCAATAAACATCGTCACTTGTTTCCTTTATCATGTATCTGTACACTGTGAATGCGCAATTGTAATCATGTATTGTCTTTCCACGGACTGCTTCGCACACAACCAGAGCTTTTTCACTGTACCTCGGTACACGTGACATTAAACTAAACTCTAAACTAAACACTGGGGGCAATTTACTATGGTCAATTAACTCTATCTCTCTTTTTCTCTCTCTCCCTCTTTCCTCTCCACCGCACAAACTCTCTCTCGTACTCTCGTGTTTGGGCACACTTGCACAGTCATCCCGAGAGAGATGCCCTGGCCCAGTGGATGACTATCCCGCAGCACGTCAGTCCAAGGCCCGACCTGAATCATCATCTGGCTATTCCCTTCAGGGATGCTGCCTGCACTGCTGAGTTCCCTCGGCACTTTGTTTTACTTGCCCAAGCTCTGCGCGTGCCTGTGTGTGTGCGCGCCTGCCTGTGTGCGCCCGTACGCGTGTGAGTGTGCGTGTACATGTGTGAGTGTGCATGTGTGAGCGTGCGTGTGTGCGCCTATCTGTGCGTCGGTTGAAGACATTGAGCACCTCTTGCTTCGACAATGCATTGCATTGTGTGTTTTGCCTGCAGATAAACCACTGCCTGCCGGAGAAGATTGCCGTGTACAGGGATGGCGTGTCCGATACCCAGCTGAGCACGGTGACAGATTACGAGATTCCACAGCTTCTGAAGTGCTTTGAGGTATTCAGCGACTACCACCCCAAGATGATGGTGATTGTGGTGCAGAAGAGGATTGGGACCAAGTTGTACGGACTGTCGGAGTCGGGGAGATTGAGAGTCCCACCGCCCGGTACAGTGCTGGATCATACTGTCTCCTGCAAGGAATGGTGAGAACCCGTCTTCCAACATGTGATCTTCTGTGAAGGTGACCTGGTAGACAATGACGAAGCCTGTTGGTGCTCTCTCTAAACCTCTAGTTCTCCCAGTAATGGGCAGTCACAATGCAGGAGAGGGAGAGAATGCTATCTGGAACAAAGCCTTGCCCTACCAACAGTTGCTGCAGCACCCACCCAACTGAGGTGTTGGAGCAATGTAGTTGTGCCTGGAGCATTGTAGGATCCTGAAGCCGTGGCCCATTCATAGAAAGTAGAACAGTACAGCACATTCTGGCCAACAATGTGCCATTAAAATAGCACATGGTCTATACCCCTCCACTCCCAGCATATCCACATGCCCATCTAAAAGCCTCTGAAATGCCACTGTATCTGCCTTCACCACCACCCATGAGAGCGTGGGCAGGTATTCACCACAAAACTTAGATCTTGTTAAAAACAAAACTTTCCCCGTACATCCCCTTTAAACTTTGCCACTTTCACCTTAAAGCTACTAACTGTAAGCCCAGTAGTATTTGACATTTCCACCCCGGGGGAAAAAAGATTCTGACTGTCTACCCTAACTAAGGTTGCCAACTGTCCCGGATTAGCCAGGGGGACATCCCGTATTTTGGGCTAAGTTAGTTTGTCCCGTACGGGACCGCCCTTGTCCCGTATTAGTAGGGTTGCCAACTTCCTCACTCCCAAATACGGGACAAAGGGTGATGTCACCGCCCCGCGCCCCACGTGACCTCACCCAGCCAGCGGCCACGTGCTCCCGCTCCACCAATGGCTGCCGCGATCGTTTCGTTCAACACCTTTGCTGAGTCCGCCTTAACCAATCTGATCTCCCAGTGGCTCAGCGCTTCAACTCCCCCTCCCACTCCCGGTCTGACCTTTCTGTCCTGGGCCTCCTCCATTGTCATAGTGAGGCCCAGCGCAAATTAGAGGAACAGCATCTCATATTTCGCTTGGGCAGCTTGCACCCCAGCGGTTTATGAACACTGATTTCTCTAACTTCAGATAGTTCCTCTGTCCTTCGCTTTCCCCTCCCCCTTCCCAGTTCTCCCAAAGTCTTTCTGTCTCCAACTACATCCTTTCTTTGTCCCGCCCCCTCCCCTGACATCAGTCTGAAGAAGGGTCACGACCCGAAACGTCACCCATTCCTTCTCTCCCAGAGATGCTGCCTGACCCGCTGAGTTACTCCAGCATTTAGTGATACCTTTGATTTGTACCGGCATCTGCAGTTATTTTCCTACACTCTTATCTACTTGTGTGGCCACTTTCGTGAAGCTAGAGACTTGTACTATCCCAGGTTCCATACAGTAATGCTGTTAAGGCTTGCTCCATTAAATGTGTACTTTCGCCTTGCATGTAAGCTATGAATTTGGCAGCGTCCCTTGCCTGCACAGTTCAGAGCTATAGAGCATTCAGCATGGAAACAGGCCTTTCAGCCCACCAAAGCTGTACTATCACCCACCCATTTCCACAAGTTGAGTTTAGTTTATTATCAGGTGTGTCGAGGTACAGTAAAAAGCTTTTGTTGCGTGCTAACCAGTCAGCGGAAAGACAGTACATGATTACCTTGCCCAACTCATGTAGGTTATTTGGCTTGGTAAATGTTTTTTTTTTAAATTGTCCCTAGTGTGTGTAGGATAGTGTTAATGTGCGGGGATCGCTGGTCGGCGCGGACCCGGTGGGCCGAAGGGCCTGTTTCCGCGCTGTATCTCAAAAAAACTCAAAACTCCCCCTAGACTCTACCCCCACTCCCCCACACACTAGGAGCAACTTACAAGTAGCTGGTTAACCCACTGATTGACTTGGGAGGCACGTGGAACGCCGGGCAAAGCCCATGTGGTCACAGAGTGGACGTGCAAACTCCACCCAGTCTGCAGCGGAGATCGGCTCCACCCGCTGCACCACTGCTGCCCGTTATGTTGGATTTGTATCAGAGTAATCAATGCAGATCCAGATGCCATCTATGTTGGGCAACGTTCAGAGCCCAGTGTGCCAAGATGACACGTTATACTCACAGGTCTTGCCTCCGGCATAAGGATTACTCAACAGAACTATTGGCAACTGCTGAATGGCTCTAATCTCAGCTGGCAGGTGAGCAAACACCTTCTGCATTTCCTTCCGAGTACTGAAGATGGCGGCACTGTGACGCAGCGGTAGAGTTGCTGCCTTACAGCGCCAGAGACCCGGGTTCCATCCTGACTAAGGGTGCCACAAAATGCTGGAGTAACTCAGCAGGTCAGGCAGCATCTAGGAGAGAGGGAAGGGGTGACGTTTCGCGTCGAGACCCTTCTTCAGACTGATGTCAGGGGGGCGGGTCAAAGAAAGGATATAGGTGGAAAGCAGGGCAACATCAGTCTGAAGAAGGGTCTCGACCCGAAACGTCACCCATTCTCTCTCTCCTAGATGCTGCCTGACCCGCTGAGTTACTACAGCATTTTGTGATACCTTCGATTTGTACCAGCATCTGCAGTTATTTTCCTACACTTTCTGAGTGCTGTCTGTACGGAGTTTGTCCGTTCTCTCTGTGACCGCGTGGGTTTTCTCCGAGATCTTCGGTTTCCTCCCACACTCCAAAGACGTGCAGGTTTGTAGGTTAATTGGCTTGATATAAATGTTTTTTTAAATTGCCCCTAGTATGTGTAGGATAGCATTAATGTGCGCGGATCGCCGGTCAGTGCGGACTCGGTGGACTGAGGGGCCAGTTTCCACGGTGTATTTCTAAACTAAAGATAGACACAAACCGCTGGAGTAACTCAACGGGACAGGCAGCATCATCCCTGGAGAGAAGGAACGGGCGACGCTTCGGGTCGAGACCCTTCTTCAGACTGAGAGTCGGGGGAGAGGGAAACTGGAGATATGGAAAGGTACAAAGAGAATGTAAGGTGTGAACATGGCAGATCACGAAGCCAGCCTTGTTATTCACTGTTCTTTTCCTGTTTTGCAGGACTGACTTCTTCCTGATGGCACACACTGTCCGCCAGGGTTGTGGGATCCCCACACGCTATATTTGTGTATTCAACAGTCTGAACCTCAGCCCTGACCACATTCAGAGGTAGGCGGCCAGAGCTGTCAGAGCACTCGTTAAAGAAGCTTTGTATTTTACCATGTTACTCATCGCGTTTTACAGCGTGGAAGCAGGCCCTTCGGCCCAACTTGCCCACACCGGCCAACGTGTCCCATCTACACCTGTCCCCACCTCCTTGTGTTTGGCTCATATCCCTCTAAGCCTGTCCTATCCATGTACCTTGTCTAAATGTTTTTTAACCGCCCCCTTCCCCCGACATCAGTCTGAAGAAGGGCCTCGACCCCAAACGTCACCCATTCCTTCCCTCCCGAGATGCCGCCTGACCCGCTGAGTTACTCCAGCATTTTGTGAAAGGATTAAGGTTTTGTTGGTGAGGTGCAGGTTGAAATTTTAAAATTGCATGTTCGAGTGATTTTATGACACTTCGATGATTAATTATGCAGAGGTCTGATAAACAAGAGCCAAATGTAAATTTGACAAAATAACTTATTTCTGTTTAAATGATGCAGTAATAATGCTGTACTTTCAAGGTTAGTGGGTGGGTTAACGTTTCTGAAATGTAACCATATCAGCTGAGGGCAGTAAAAACACAATATCACTGTTAAATTAATCTATTAATTATGTATTTACCACCTTCCCTCGCCCAAATCCTGTCAAAGCAGCAATATTCCTGTTAAATATATGAATTATTTAACTCACACTATCTTCCCAAATCCTTAAGTGACCCAAGATCTAACCAGTTGTTTCAGGCAGCTACAGTTTTACAATGCGAATGAATAAGTGTATTGGCCAGGTATGTACACATACAAGGAATGTGCCTTGGTGCTCCGCTCGCAAGTAACAACACCAATATACAGTAAACAATTAAGAATAAAGTATAAAACATTAAAACATTAAGAAAACAACATTACAGTTTAAACATGTGAGTGAAATAAACCAGAGCAAAAAGAGACGACAGGCTTGGATATTGAGTAGAGCGACTACTCGTGGATAAAAGCTGTTTTTTATGTCCGGCTGTGGCTGCTTTGACAGTCCGGAGTCGCCTTCCAGAGGGAAGTGATTCAAAGAGTTTTTGGCCAGGGTGAGAGGGGTCAGAGATGATCTTGCCCGCTCGCTTCCTGGCCCTTGCAGCGTACAGTTCGTCAATGGGGGGAAGGTTGCAGCCAACAACCTTCTCACGATACAATAGAACTTTATTTATCCCAAGAAGGAAATGTTTATGTTTTTACTAGACCAAGTGGACCCGTTGGGCCCAAACCTCTCCTGCATTGGTGCAGCACCCTCTCCTCCCCACCCCCTTCCCCCTCCCCATCATCCCTCCTTCCCCCTCCCCCCTCCCTCCACCACCCCTCCCCCCCTTTCCCTCCCTTCCCCCCTCCCTCCACCTCCCCTTCCCATCCCTTCCCCCCTCCTTTCCCCCTCCCCCCTTCCCCTCCCTTCCCCCCTCCCCCTTCCCTCCCCCCTCCATCCCTCCTTCCCCCCTCCCTCCCTCCCCCCTTCCTCCCTAGGAGATAGATTTAAACTTTAAAATGTGAATAACTTTAAAAATATAACACCGATTTCATTGAAACTTCTTCCATTAGCACCAAAGGGACGACGGTGAGTAAGGTCGCGCTATCGTGTACCGTTTTGGCTGTAGTTCAGGAACAAACAAACAAACGAGAGTTGTAGTATATCGATGTTTAGAAGTTCTGGATTCTAATCACATTCCCGCGACTGCAAGCGTAGCTGGGCCATTTTGGATGGCATGGGCGGGTTGGGCCGAAGGGCCTGTTTCCATGCTGTATGGCTCGGGCACATAAATCTAGGCCAACACTGGGACTGCCGCGCTGTCAGAGGCGCTTCTGTGTAGCGAAGGTGTTAAATCAAAGCCCCAGCCCTGCTCGCAGGTGGACGATTCAATCCTACGTCGCTCCAAGAAGCTTCTCCCAGTCTTTCTCCAACACTTGCCTCTCAGCTAACATCGTCAGTGATCACTCCGACATGTGGAACCTTGCTGCGCACCATTTGGCTGTTGTGACCAGGGTCGCCAACTGTCCCGTATTAGCCGGGACATCCCGTATATTGGGCTAAATTAGTTGTCCCGCACGGGACCGCCCTTGTCTCGTATTAGTAGGGTTGCCAACTTCCTCACTCCCAAATACGGGACAAAGGGTGACGTCACTGCCCCACGTGACCTCACCCAGCCAGCGGCCACGTGCTCCCGCTCCACCAATGGCGAAAGCCATTGGTGGAGCGGGAGCACGTGGCCGCTGGCAGGTTGAGGTTACGTGGGGCACGGGGCGGTGACGTCACCCTTTGTCCCGTATTTGGGAGTGAGGAAGTTGGCTACCCTAATCGTTCTGGCTACCTCAGTCCGCCGAGACCCACACGGTTACCACTCTCCCGGTTACCACTCATTGCAACTTCCCTTCCCATTCCCTCACTTAGATTTTTTAGATTTAGAGATACAGCGCGGAAACAGGCCCTTCGGCCCACCGAGTCCGCGCCGCTCAGTGATCCCCGCACACTAACACTATCCTACACACACTAGGGACAATTTTTACATTTACCCAGTCAATTGACCTACAAACCTGCACGTCTTTGGCGAGTGGGAGGAAACCGAAGATCCCGGAGAAAACCCACGCAGGTCACGGGGAGAACGTACAAACTCCGTACAGACGGCGCCCGTAGTCGGGATCGTACCTGAGTCTCCGGCGCTGCATTCGCTGTAAGGCAGCAACTCTACCGCTGCGCCACCGTGCTGCACTGACCTCTCTTTCCTCGGCAACTCCACTGCAGAGTGAGGCCATGTGCATATTGGAGGAGCAGCACCTCATATTTCACTTGTGTAAGAAAATAACTGCAGATCAAAGGTATTTATTCACAAAATGCTGGAGTAACTCAGCAGGTCAGGCAGCATCTTAGGAGAGAAGGAATGGGTGACGTTTCGGGTCGAGACCCTTCTTCAGACTGATGTCGGGAGGGGGCGGGAGAAAGGAAGGATATAGGTGGAGACAGGAAGATAGAGGGAAAACTGGGAATGGGGAGGGAAAGAGAGGGACAGAGGAACTATCTAAAGTTGGAGAAGTCAATGTTCATACCGCTGGGTTGCAAGCTGCCCAAGCGAAATATGAGGTGCTGTTCCTCCAATTTCTGGTGGGCGTCACCATGGCACTGGAGGAGGCCCATGACAGAAAGGTCAGACTGGGAGTGGGAGGGGGAGTTGAAGTGCTCAGCCACCAGGAGATCAGGTTGGTTAAGGCGGACTGAGCGAATGTGTTGAGCGAAACGATCGCCGAGCCTGCGTTTGGTTTCGCCGATGTAAAGAAGTTCGCTTGGGTAGCCTAAAACCCAGTGGCGTGAATGTTGAAATCTCTCATTTCAAGTGACTTCTACTAACACACCCCTCCCCTCTCCCCTCCCCCGTCCTCCAACCTAGTCGTTTAACCGGTTCCACAGTTCATTGTATTGTATGTGTCTTGAGATCACACCTTCCCTAACAAATGGCCTACCAGGGCACCACCCTGCCTGAAGTCATTTGTGGCCAGGTCTTCATTTGCCTCTTGCTCTTCACCCCTCCCCAAACCCCCTACTTTCAGTCTGGAGAAGGGTCTCGACTCAAAATGTCACCTATCCTTTTTCTCCGGAGATGCTGCCTCACCTGCTTAGTTTTAGTTTCGAGATACAGTGCGGAAACTGGCCCTTCGGCCTAGCACGTTCGCGCTGACCACATTAATGCTATCCAACACTAGGGACAGTTTACACTTATCCCAAGCTAATTAACCTACAAACCTGCACGTCTTTAGAGTGCGGGAGGAAACCGAAGATCTCGGAGAAAATACACGGGCTCACAGGGAGAACGTACATGTTCCGTACAGACAACGCCCTTAGTCGGGATGGAACCCGGGTCTCCGGCGCTGCGTTCGCTGCTAGACAGCAACTCTACCGCCGCGCCACCGTGACGCCCCCACTCCAGCACGCTGCGGCCGTCCTTTCGTTCCCGCTCCCAGTGTAAACCTTGGCTTTTGTGTTGCAGGCTCACCTTCAAGCTGTGCCACCTGTACTGGAACTGGTCGGGCACCATCCGCGTGCCGGCGCCCTGCAAGTACGCCCACAAGCTGGCCTTCCTGTGTGGCCAGTCCCTGCACCAGGAGCCGTCCGCCCTGCTGTCCGAGCTGCTGTTCTACCTGTGAGGCCCTGGGTGGGTCGCTGCTCCATGCCGGCGGGTGGCCCATCGGCAGAGGGTGGCCCATCACACACACAGCCATGTGATGCGGGCGGCAGCCCTGATCAAGGTGCAACGTCGGCTCGTTTTCCACCCAAAACCTTTTCTTTTTTTTTTTTGTTGCTTATCTTGGCTGCAGAAATATGTTTGACTTTAAAATATCTTTGTTTCCCGAGTAACGCATGATTAGAAGGAAATGGCAGGGCAAGCTGGTGAGGAAACGAACACAATGGCTTGCCTGAAACAGAGAGCATATTTACCTGGAAGATAAATATTGTCTGCAACAATGAGTGCTACTAATGGGCTCCCTCCCCAAGCCACAGACTGGGTTTTACAGCTTCAAATGTGGCTCGAGTGCAAGCTTCTTCACTGAGTGCCAAAGAACGCCCATGTCTTTATTGTGACAGTCTCGTGGTTCCAGTGAGGGTCACGGTGACGCAGCTGGTAGAGCCGCTACCTCACGGCACCAGAGATCCTGGTTCCATCCTGACCACGGGCGCTGTCTGTGTGGAGTTTGCACATTTTCACCGTGACCGCGTGGGTTTCCTCCGGGTGCTCCGGTTTCCTCCCACATCCCAAAGACCTGTGGGTTTGTAGGTGAATTGGCCCTGGTGTGTCGGGAGTGGACGGGAAAGTGGGATAACATAGAACTAGTGTGAACGGGCGATCGCTAGTTGGTGCGGACTCGTGGGCAGAAGGTCCTGTTTCCAGGCTGTGTCTTTCAGTCAGAAATTCAATTCAATAGTTCTGGGCAACGGTCTGAGGCAGAAACCATGAGTGCCCATCTTAGACTGAGCAGTAGTCCATTTTGTACCTTCCAATCCCAGAACCGTCCCTCTGTCTGAACTCTCCAGGACTCTCACATTCTCATTTCATTACAGATATATAAATCGAGTCCCAAACGACTAAGGAACATATTGATGCTGCTTTTCAATTGCACCTGCTCCTTCTCTTAAGACCATAAAGACTTTGGAGCAGAACTGGGCAATTCAACCCATTGAATCTACTCCACCATTCAATCATGGCTGATCTATTTTCCCCCTCAACCGCATTCTCTTGCCTTCTCATTGTAACATTTGACGCCCTTACTAATCAAGAGCCTAGCAATCTCTCCTTAAAAATACCCAATGACCAAAAAATACTCTGCAGCCTTGTGTGGCAATGAATTCCACAGATTCACCACCGTCTGACTAAAGAAATTGCTCCTCATCTCCATTTTGAAGGTACATCCTTTTTTTCCCCAAAGGCTTTCACACATTGGTTCCTTGACTGCTCATCGTCTTTGTCTAAGCATGAATCTCACTCTTGGGTTTTGAAGTCTTTCATTGACGTCCCCAGCAGTATTTTGTGCAGAGGTTGGGGGCTCCATTGTTGAGCTTTCCCAGTGTAGCATCACTGGTGTGATGTGATCATACCGAGCGGTGGACCAGCTCGCTGGCTGTACACCCTCGCACCTCGCACCCCGCCCCATCTCCCCACAGCCTGACCTGCAGGAGGCAAGAATGGCTTAACACCACTGGAGGACAGACACGAAATGCTGGAGAAACTCAGCGGGTCAGGCGGCATTTCTGGATAGAAGGAATGGGTGACGTTTTTGGGTCGAGGCCCCTCTTCAGACTGAGAGTCAGGGGAGAGGGAGACACAGAGATATGGAAGGGTAAAGTGTGAAACCAAGAGATCAGATGGGAAGAAGTTTAAGGAAGATGTTGAATAGATCATTGTTTACTAGAGGAAGGTGGCAACGAAGCACACAAAGAATAAAACTGGTGGTTTATTCTCAGTAGTGTTTGCTCATCCCACCCCACCACCTCCACACCGTCTGGTCACTATTACTCAGTTGGGAGTGATGCATTGGTCACTTTGTCTGCCCCTCTATTCTGCACAGGTGTGAAAGTAAGGATGTGGGTCTCGTATTGAACAGATTTCTCAACTTGCCAATGCTGGGAAACCCGCAAACCCTTAGAAAGCTCAATTCAGTCGAGGCTTTCACTTTTCTCATTCCTTATTTAACGTGTTGCATTAGTTTCCTCCATATTCCTTGCTAGCACGGAGCACGCTGTCCAAGCTGGGTTGGGAGTGGGGCCTAGTACTATGCAACCTCCGTTAGGCCCGCGGGCCGAATACTTCACAAGGGCGGTCCCGTACAGGACAAACCAATTTAGCCCGAAGTACGGGATGTCCCGGCTAATACGGGACAGTTGGCAACCCTAGTGCCGCCTCAGAGGACTTGCCCAAGCCTGGACCCACGCAGCACTCATCTCTGTAACTCTGAGTAGAAATAAGGGGCGAGCTTTTCTTGCAAGCATCCACGAGTTGCCCAACTTGTTCTGTCTCTGTGGCGTGCTCTATTGTAATTATTTGGTATGTTACTCAACACGGACTGACCATTACAGCAGTGGGATAATTCTGAAATGGGTTAAGGCACATTCCAGTTCATTGCGTGCTAACCCCAACCTCATCAAAATTAGAGGCCTTTCAGCCCGTCAATGCTACAGAGCCAAAAGATAGACACAAAATGCTGGAGTAACTCAGCCGGGACAGGCAGCATCTCTGGAGAGAAGGAATGGGTGTCGTTTCAGGTCGAGACCCTTCTTCAGACTTCTCGACCCAAAACGTCACCCATTCCTTCTCTCCAGAGATGCTGCCTGTCCTGCGAGTTACTCCAACATTTTGTGTCTATCTTCGATTGAAACCAGTGTCTGCAGTTCCTTCCGATGCAATGCTGTAGAGCCATTCCTTCATTATGGCTGATCTGTCTTCCCATGATCCTACCATTTTTCGTAACTGAGATATTTCTCACTCAAGTTAGATTGATTTCAGTTTTGAAATCATCAGTTTACCTCCCGCCTCCACAGCCTTTTTGTGGAGAACTACATCTCGTGTTGGTCAACCTCTAATTTTGATGTTATGGGGAAGTGTGCGTCTCTGCTCTGAGACTGCGTCTCTGCTCTGAGACTGGTCCCACCCAAACAACAGCACTCTGGGCGATCTGTAATGGTGCAAAAATGCAGTCAGGAACCTCCTGGGGTGTGATCACCCAAACTTCAACTCATTCTCCTCTCACACCATTTACCATCTCCACTTAAACACTGCATCCAGGTTTTACCTGCACTAACTTTGCAGGAGCTGCATGTTAAATATGCAGTTGTGCTGTGGTAGGAAGAGATTCATCCATCTTTGGCCATGCTGGCCCGTCCTTGGCAGAGACTGGACCGCAATGTTTCCCACCAACCAGAGTCCTCTTGCTCCCCTTGTCTCCCCTCTCCCGTAGTTAAAGCCACAGATCTTGGGCTCGTGGATGAACGCGAGGAATTGGGACTCCTGGCTGAGTGTGGGACATCCAGACTCCTGGCTGGAGAGGGAACGCTGGCCACTCCTGCGGTCACACCCTGTCGTTCTTGCCCTCTGAGGAACTTGTGGACACATCGGAGAGATCCCATCAGCAGCTCTGCAAGCTCCCTGCCCCAGACCACGATCGGAAAACCTGTCCGGGTCTGTGGCCGTGCCTCGGTCTCCAACCAGAATGCAAACTCTGCAATCAAAGATCGTCTCAACGTCGGGAAATATCATTCGTGAGCCCGTTTAAACCTGGCAAGCTATCTACGAGGAGATGGACGCAGGAGATGATGAGATGGTGTTGGTGCCTGATTGCAGGCAGCTTGGTGGTGTGAAGCTTTACACTGGCCCAGCCAGCCAGCTGGATAGTCATGCAGCACCGAAAGCCCATCAAGTCCCTTGGGCCCATCAAGTCTGCTCAGACCAAGCATCCATTTACATTAATTCCATTCAAATTCTCTTCCCCTTCATTCCGATCAATTCCCTCCAGCTTCTGCCACACCCTAGTTTACAATGGCCCATTTAACCCGCTGACTAATGCATTGTTTGGGATGTGGGTGGCAGCTAAAGCATGGGGAGAATGTGCAAACTCCAGCAAAACCGCTTCTGAGGTTGGGATTGAAGCCTGGCCTCTGGAGCTGGGAGGCAGTGCCGTTATGCAAGCAGTACAGGTATTGCTCCAGCAAGTTCAGACCTAATGGGAGCAGGAATATGATGCATCCCCTTGGCCTCTCGGCTTGATGCTCGTTGACCCGTTCTTTGGGCTGTGTCCACTCGAGCCGCTGGTCCACTGGTCTTGCTAATTATTCACAAGGACTGGGATCAACTGTTGTTACCCAGAGAAGAGACGTGTTCACAAGCCCCTTCACAAGAAACGTCTCCACAGCTCATTGCCAATTGGCCTGCCCTCATCCGGAGATAGTGTCTGGGTCCCATCCCCTCTAGCCCGAAGGAACTGCTGGTCATCAACATCTAGTCATCCCTTACCATGGTTAAATCTTTAAATGAGACCACGTTATCATTCATTTCAACTCATTCAATTGTTGGGCTATTCAACTAAAACATCCCCGAAAGGTCAGAAATTTACTAAGCAAATTTTCATTGCACCTGAAAGGCATTTGTACCCTTTAATAGATAAGGAGAACCAAATTACATGGAGTCTTCCTGTTGTGGCCTTGCCAAAGCATTGTACACTAATAGCAATATTTCCTAACTCTTGTACTCCCATCTTCTAGATTGGAAACTTTGCTTCCTGTTTTTAAAAAAAAAAGATGCAAGGAACTGTAGATGCTGGTTTACCAAAAAAAACAGTACTGGGGTACCTCTTGAAGGGTCCTGACCTGAAACGTCACCTATCCATGTTCTCCAGAGATGTGGCCTGACCCGCTGAGTTACTCCAGCACTCTGTGAAACGTCACCTGTCCACGTTCTCCAGAAATGTGGCCTGACGTGTTGAGTTACTCCAGCACTCTGTGAAACGTCACCTGTCCATGTTGTCCAGGGATGCTGGCTGACCCACTGAGTTACTCCAGCACTCTGTGCCTCTCTCTTGCTGTGCTTGTACCATGTTCCAAGGGCCACTAAGAGAAGCCGACCAACATATTCTCATTTCACCATTTTTTTTTTTAAACCTTCAAACAACTCCTACCTGACCGAGACCCTTGTATTCTGACTGCTTTCTGTCCATAGATCTTCCTCAAACTGTGCCCCCAGTCTATTATTTCCAAATATTGTACGATCAAATTTTCCAACTCTGCACTTCATCCCTGCTGCTGATTCTGATGTATCTAACCTCCCTTCAAAAAGCCTTCCTCTTTTTTCCAGCCATCATCTCTCCATCAAAACTCTGAAAACCTAAATCTGCTTGGGCAGAAGCAACAAAGTGTTGTAACCACATGTTCCATAAGAGATTCAAGCAACCCCCCCTCCCCCCGCCCCCCCACTGCTTCATGAATCAGACCATGGCTTTAGAAGTTCAAGGAGCTGAATTAGGCCATTCGGCCCATCATGTCTACTCCACCATTCAATCATGGCTGATCTATCTTTCCCTCTCAACTCCATTCTCCTGCCTTCTCCCCATAACCCCTGACATCCTTGCTAATCAAGAATCTGTCAATCTCCACCTTAAAAATATCCATTGACTTGGCCTCCACAGCCGTCTGTGGCAAAGAATTCCACAGATTCACCATCCTCTAACAAAATTTCTCCTCACCTTTCTGAAGGTACGTCCTTTTATTCTGAGGCTGTGGCTAAACTCTCCCGCTAGTGTGAAACATCCTCTCCATAACTATCCAGGCCTTTCACTATTCGGTAAGTTTCAATGAGGTCCCCCCCTCATCCTTCCTAACTCGAGCCAGTACAGGCCCAGTGCTGTCAAATGCTCATCATATGTTAACCCACTCCCATTAGTTCATGCAGCATCTTGCCAGCAATGCTTACATCCAGACAAGCCACTTTCATTGTAGGCGTCCTTAGTTTCCCGGCTCTGCTACCGATGTACTGTTACTTTTATTCAAAATCTGTGGTTTCCACAGTAGTTTGCCAAATTTCTGCCCTATTCTACAGTCGTGCATTGCTTTCAGTCAATGCCCCGTCTTAATGCAACTTCTTCTCCAGATTGCTCCCTTCTCTCCCTTCCCATCCACTTCATATCAACACAGTCACGCCAGAGGCTGAAGCTTTAGCACCGTACAGGATTCCCTTACCTCCGGACTATTAGCCTCACAACCTTTCTGTTTCTTTCCAAACATCTGATAACTCCTCCATTTCCCCCTCCGTCCCAATGTCTGCTGGACTCCAGATGAACTTGGAGTTGGTGTTACTTAAGTCACTTGAACTTGTCATTCCCTCAGCTCTGCTTTGGCATATCAGTCTAACCTTGCCTTAGATATTTAATTGACAAAGGTTTAGTTAATTCATTTGCCTGTTTTAAACCAATTGATTTAACTATTTAAAGTTATTGATTTAATAAGGAACAAGCTTTAGGTTCCTGGATTTTGCCACTGTAGATCTCTATAGTGGATTGTGGTTAATTTGGTGAATTTGTTTGTTTGTGCTAATTACCTAAACACGATGGTAATCATTGCATTCTTGTATTTAAAGAGATGTTTCCCACCCCCCCACCCCCCATGTTAATGCACTAGATATGATCTGTGATTGAACTATGTTAAAGATTTAGGATGGATTCTCTGCCAGGCACTTCAATATCTAAGCCTTAGCTTTACAAATTGGCATCCATATCTTGGATAGATCATCACAAGTTGGTCTGCATTTAGCTATCGCCCAGCACTGCATGCCACAAGCAAGTGGCTTAACCCCTCACATCCATGCAGGCTCTTTGAGAGAGCTTTCCATTCATTGTGTTCCATCTAACCTTGCAAATACTTCTGTTTGGGTGAATGCATCCAATTTCTTTTATTTGAAAGTTGCCATTGAATTTGTTTCCACTGACCCTCCAGAGGGTGCATTCTGGAAAAATACATGTTGTATGAAAATAAAATATTTGTTCTGCTTCTTCGACCAGTTTTCTTCCAAGTGGTCTTAAACTTGTTCTTGATCTGCAAGGACACTTCTGTGGAAGAGAGAAACATAGAAACATAGAAACATAGAAAACAGGTGCAGGAGTAGGCCATTCGGCCCTTCGAGCCATGAGAATATGATCATGGCTGATCATGCAGAATCAGTACCCCGTTCCTGCTTTCTCCCCATAACCCTTGACTCCGTTAGTCCAAAGAGCTGTATCCAACTCTCGAATACATCCAGTGAATTGGCCTCCACTGCCTTCTGTGACAGTTAATTCCGCAGATTCACAACACTGGGTGGAAAAGATTTTCCTCATCTCAGTCCTAAATGGCTTACCCCTTAATCTTAAACTGTGACCTCTGGTTCTGGATTCCCCCAACATCGGGAACATTTTCCTGCATCCAGCCTGTCCTATCCCTTAATAAAGTTATATGTTTCTATAAGATCCCCTCTCATCCTTCTAAATTCCAGTGGATACAAGTCTAGTGGAGAAGTCACTGACTGTTCAAGGCAGAACATTGTGAAAGAGGTTTCTTGCCCGGGAGCCAAGGCCGTGTGCAGATAGACCCAGCCATGCTGTTCTGCAGCTTGCGTGGGTCTGCTGCCTTCTGTTCGTGTGACCATTTCCACCTTGTGCCACAAGTTAACCACTGGTGGTTTGGTTCAGGAGCTCAAATCCAGTTGTCCATTGCACTGCTCATTAGTAGCAGCACCAAGGCAATACCTGTTTTTTGTTTAGCTTAGAGCTAACAGTGCGGAAACAGGCCCTTCGGCCCACCGAGTCCGTGCTGACCAGCGATCCCCGCTCATTAACACTACCCTACAAACACCAGGGACAATTTACATTTACACCGAGCCAATTAACCTGCAAACCTGCACGTCTTTGGAGTGTGGGAGGAAACCGAAGATCTTGGAGAAAACCCGCGCAGGCACGGGGAGAACGTACAAACTCCGTACAGGCAGCTCCTGTAGTCGGGATCGAACCCGGGTCTCCGGCGCTGGTCGGTGTGGACTCGGTGGGCCTAAACACCTGTTTTTAGGCTGTACCTCTATAAACTAAAGGTTCTTCAGCATGGAATGTTGCCTCTGCCGATTTCCACAGGTGCTGCCTGAGTGCTTCCATCATTTTCTGTTCTTCCTTGGGATTTCCAGGTCATTTAATTTTCATTTCCCACGTGGTTAGAACCTGCTCTGTAAGTTTTGCAAGGTAAGGTTAAAGGGTGGTGAATCTGTGGGATTCTTTGCCACAGAAGGTTGTGGAGGCAAGGTCGGTGGATATGTTTAAGGCAGAGATAGATAGATAGATTATTGATTAGTGCGGGTGTCAGTAGTTATGGGGGAGAAGGTAGGAGAATGGGGTTGGGAGGGAGAGATAGATCAGCCATGATTGAATAGTGTAAGAAAATAACTGCAGATGCTGGTACAAATCGAAGGTATTTATTCACAAAATGCTGGAGTAACTCAGCAGGTCAGGCAGCGTCTCAGGAGAGAAGGAATGGGTGACGTTATGGGTCGAGACCCTTCTTCCATGATTGAATGGTGGAGTAGACTTGATGGGCCGAATGGCCTAATTCTGCTCCTATCACTTACGACTTTCCCAGGCCTCCTAAGTGACCAAAATGGGTTGGGTTTTTTTGTGTTAATTGTAGATGTGATGTCGTGTTTTTTTGTGGTTGTGTTCTATGTGTGTGTGGGGTGGGGTGGGACAAATTGTAAATCTGTCCCTTCCGAACGGAGACCCGACCTTTGTTTTCTGGGTGGTGTCTCCGTTCCTGCTGCGGCCTACCATCGGCCAAACTCCTGGAGCTGACGGCCTCCAGGGCTCTGGTTCGCAGAGCTCGCGGACCGGACTCGCCATCAGCCGAGGCTGCGGGAGCGGCTGCGACTCGCCTTCGGCTTGGGCCGTGTGGATGCCGACATTGGGAGCTCCGGCAGCGGCAGCATGTTCGCCCGCACCGGATCGTGGGGCTTGGGTCGGGCCGCCCCGGACATTTCACCATCCGGCGCGGCCTGGAACCTGGCAACCTCAACAGCCTGACCGTGGGAGAAGACAGCAGGGGAAGAGAAAAGACATTAGGAACAGGGGACATACAACGAGATCTGGGTGTCCTAGTGCATCAGTCACTGAAAGGAAGCATGCAGGTACAGCAGGCAGTGAAGAAAGCCAATGGAATGTTGGCCTTCATAACAAGAGGAGTTGAGTATAGGAGCAAAGAGGTCCTTCTGCAGTTGTACAGGGCCCTAGTGAGACCGCACCTGGAGTACTGTGTGCAGTTTTGGTCTCCAAATTTGAGGAATGATATTCTTGCTATTGAGGGCGTGCAGCGTAGGTTTACTAGGTTAATTCCCGGAATGGCGGGACTGTCATATGTTGAAAGACTGGAGCGACTAGGCTTGTATACACTGGAATTTAGAAGATTTAGAAGGATGGGAGGAGATCTTATCGAAACGTATAAGATTATTAAGGGGTTGGACATGTTAGAGGCAGGAAACATGTTCCCAATGTTGGGGGAGTCCAGAACAAGGGGCCACAGTTTAAGAATAAGGGGTAGGCCAGTTAGAACTGAGATGAGGAAAAACTTTTTCAATCAGAGTTGTGAATCTGTGAAATTCTCTGCCTCAGAAGGCAGTGGAGGCCAATTCTCTGAATGCATTCAAGAGAGAGCTGGATAGAGCTCTAAAGGATAGCGGAGTCATGGGGTTATGGGGAGAAGGCAGGAACGGGGTACTGATTGAGAATGATCAGCCATGATCACATTGAATGGCGGTGCTGGCTCGAAGGGCCAAATGGCCTCCTCCTGCACCTATTGTCTATTGACATTCTGGCCTTCCATCACAGTGAGGAGGTGACTGGAGGAGGCTCACTGTGATGGATGTTTCTTTTTTGTTGTGTTTTGTGTTGGTTTGAGGTTGTGTCATTTGCTTATTTTATTGCTCTTATTGTTGGACTGTGGGTGACGAAATCTCGTTTGTTTTTTGGATGACAAATAAAAATATCCTGAATCCTGAATCCTGAGTGACACGCATTCACAGCCTGACCGCAGATGGGGGATTTGAAACCAGTCCCCTGTTGAATTATTCAGAGTGTTGCTGCGTCCCCAGGTGACGTGACTGACTGCTGCTTGTCCTTGCTCGCCTGCTGGTTCACTGCATCTCACTTTCAGCTCTCACCTTGCCCCCCTCCTTCCAGAAGCTCCACAGCGTCTGTGTTATTTTGGCCTTATACTTTACGTGGGAGGCTGTCAGGGTTTGTTAACACTTCTATACAGCTATTTGCGTTGTGTTTACCATCTTGAAATCAGTCTCAATCTACCTTCTTTGGCAGCTTTATTCACAAAATGCTGGAATAACTCAGCAGGTCAGGCAGCATCTCAGGAGAGAAGGAATGGGCGACGTTTCGGTTCTATCCCCCTGGTAGTGTCCACTTCCTCTGGCAGCTTGTTCCATACACCCACCGCCTTTTGCGTGGAAAAAGTTACCACTCGGATTCTTATTAAACCTTTTCCACTTCACCTTAAACCTATGTACTCTGGTCCTCGAGTCACTACTCTGGGCAAGAGACTCTGTGCATCTATCTACCCGATCTATTCCTCTCACGATTTTATACATGATAGTGTACTCAATAACTAGAAAGCAGTGATTAGGTTAAATGAGCAAGAATCTGAAGTGGATCGTTCAGTGGCTCTGAGTGTGTGACTGTGTGTGTGTAACTGTGTGTGTCTGTGTGTGACTGACTGTGTGTGTGACTGACTGTGTGTGTGTGTGTGTGACTGTGTGTGACTGATAGTGTGTGTGAGTGTGACTGTGTGTGTGAGTGACTGACTGCGTGACTGTGACTGCGTGTGTGTGTTATAAATACCAGCTTGACCTTGTTTCCGTTGTTCAACCTGTTTCTGCCGAGCAGGTCTTTAACAGAGTGCAGCAGGAGGAACTCAGTGGGTCAGGCAGCATCTGTGGAGGGGAATTGACAGACTCACATTGGCCACCCACGTGGCCTTGGCCGGCTGCCCAATCACTTCCCTCTGCCTCTTCATATTTAAGCAGGCGTTATAAGATCTGCACACCACCCACACAGGTAGTGTAACATCACTGAGCAGGGAACTGGACAGCTGATATTTCAGGTCAGGACGGTAGACACAAAATGCTGGAGTAACTCCATCTGTCTGCGTTGGGGGGGGTGTATGTGGGGGGGGGGGTATGTGTGTGTGTGGGGGGTGATGTATGTGTGTGGGGGGTGTATGGGTGTGGGGGGTGTATGGGTGTGCGTGGGGTGTGTGCGTGTGGGGGGTGTATGGGTGTGGGGGTGTTTGGGTGTGCGTGTGTGTGGGGGGTGTGTGTGGGTGGGTGTGTGGGGAGAGGGGTGTGTGTGTGGGGTGTGTGTGTGTGTGGGGTGTGTGTGTGGGGGGTGTGTGTGTGGGGGGTGTGTGTGTGGGGGGTGTGTGTGTGTGGGGGGTATGTGTGTGTGGGGGGGGGTATGTGTGTGTATGGGGTGGGGGTGTGTGTGGGGGGTTATGTGTGTGTGTGGGGTGGGTGTGGGGGTGTGGGGTGGGGTGTGTGTGGGGTGGGGTGTGTGTGGGGTGGGGGTGTGTGTGGGGGTGGGGGTGTGTGGGGGGGGGGTGGGGGGGGTGTGTGTGTGGGGGGGTTATGTGTGTGTATGGGGTGGGGGTGTGTGGGGTGGGGGTGTGTGGGGGGGGTTATGTGTGTGGGGGGGGTTATGTGTGTGGGGGGGGGTTATGTGTGTGGGGGGGTTATGTGTGTGTGGGGGGGGTGTGTGTGTGGGGGGTGTGTGTGGGGAGTGTGTGTGGGGGGTGTGTGTGGGGGGTGGGTGTGTGTGTGTGTGGGGGGGGTGTGGTGGGGGGGGTTGTGTGTGGGTGGGGGGTGGGGGAGGGGTTGTGTGTGTGGGGGAGGGGGGTTGTGTGTGGGTGGGGGGGTGTGTGTGGGTGGGGGGGGGGGTTGTGTGTGGGTGGGGGGGGTTGTGTGTGTGTGTGTGGGGGGGTATGTGTGTGTGTGTGGTGGGGGGGTGTGGGGTGTGTGTATTTGTGAGGGGGGGTTGTGTGTGTGGGGGGGGGGTGTGTGTGTGGGGGGTGTGGGGTGTGTGGTGTGTGTATTTGTAAGGGGGGGTTGTGTGTGGGGGGGGGGTGGTGTGTGTGGTGTGTGTGTGTGTGTGGGGGGGTGCGCCTTTAAGGGGCGGGGCTGGAGTGTCGCAAACTCAGGTTAGAATCCCTGAACCGATACATTTTAGCGGCGGCGGCGGCGAAGACCCGGAGCGGATCCGCGGGGAACCCGGAGAGCGGATTGACGGAGCGGTGAAGACGTGGATCTCGGGCAGCGGACACCCTCAGTTCCGGCTTCATCCCGAGCCGGCAACGTCCACCCGGAGCCGGGGAGCGGAGCGGAGCCACACGGGCGGCCGGCCGGCAAGGTCAGGTAGGCGGGCGGCGAGGGGAGGGGAGGGGAGGGGAGGGGAGGGGAGGGAGGGGAGGGGAGGGAGGGGAGGGCCGGCACATGGATGGATGGCTGGGCTGGGCCGGGCAGCGCGGCTCTGGGGCCAGGAGGATGGGACGTGTCACTGATGCCAGTGGGTGGGGGGTGGGTGGGGGATGGGGTGGGGGTGGGGTGGGGTGGGGGTGGGGGTGGGTGGGGTGGGGTGGGGATGGGGTGGGGATGGGGTGGGGTGGGGGTGGGGGTGGGGGTGGGGATGGGACGTGTACACAGAAACACACAACATAGACGCAGGAGTAGGCCACTCGGCCCTTCGAGACAGCACCGCCATTCATTGTGATCATGGCTGATCATTCTCAATCAGTGCGTCTGACCCCTGTGTGTGGCTGTGTGTGTGCGTGTGGCTCTGTGTGACTGTATGTGGCTCTGTGTGTGTGTGTGGCTCTGTGTGTGTATGTGGCTCTCTGTGTGTGGCTCTGTGTGTGTGACTGTGTGTGTGTGGGGGGACGGTGTAGAGGGGGGCTTCACTCTGTGTCTGACCCCAGGTGTGCGTGTGTGTGTGTGTGAGAGGGGACGGTGTGGAGGGGGCTTCACTCTGTGTCTACCTGTCTATCTATTGTCTAAAGGCCAAGCTGTGAAAGGCGCGCTTGCTATCCTGTGAGTTTAGTGGCATTTGTCAACCTTGGTGGTCATAGAGTGATACAGTATGGAAACAGGCCCTTCGCCCAACTTGCCCACAACAGCCAACATGTCCCAGCTACACTAGTCCCACCTGCCTGCGCTTGGCCCATACCCTCCAAACCTGTCCTATCCATGTACCTGTCTAACTGTTTCGTAAACGTTGTGATAGTCCCAGCCTCAACTACCTCCTCCGGCAGCTCGTTCCATACCACCCACCCTCTGTGTGGAAAAGTTACCCCTCAGATTCCTATTAAATCTTTTCCCCTTCACCTTGAACCTATGTCCTCTGGTCCTCGATTCCCCTACTCTGGGCAAGAGACTCTGTGCGTCTACCGATCTATTCCTCTCATGATTTTGTGCACCTCTATAAGTTCGTCCCTCATCCTCCTGCGCTCCATGGAATAGAGACCCAGCCTGCTCAACCTCTCCCTGTAGCTCAGGCCCTCTAGTCCCGGCAACTTCCTCGTAAATCTTCTCTGAACCCTTTCAAGTTTGGCAATATATTTCCTGTAACATGGTGCCTAGAAGTATAATTGTACTTATGCCTGTAAAAACA
Organism: Rhinoraja longicauda; assembly: GCF_053455715.1. Taxonomy (NCBI): domain Eukaryota; kingdom Metazoa; phylum Chordata; class Chondrichthyes; order Rajiformes; family Arhynchobatidae; genus Rhinoraja; species Rhinoraja longicauda. Next base: position 17,115,088 of record NC_135988.1, read on the forward strand.
AAATACCCAGTCCTTGTACGAGTCCCATTGGCATCCTGATGAGTTTCATTGTCTTTAACTCAAGGAAGGAGATGAGGAATTTCTTTAGTCAGAGGGTGGTGAATCTGTGGTGTTACAGACTTCTCAAGGCGCTCCCGACCCGAGACCCGGCCCTGTTATGGGTGAGAATCAGGCCTTTCGGCCCATCGAGTCCACCCCGCCATTCAATCATGGCCGATCGTTGCCTCCTAATCCCATTTTCCGCCCTTCTCCCCATAACCCGTTCTAATCAAAGATTTGTCTATCTCTGCCAGACAAATATCCACTGACTTGGCCGCTGTGGCAACGAGTTCCACAGATTAACTATCCTCTGACTACAGAAGTTCCTCCTCTCCTCCTTATTAAAAGAGTGCCCTTTAATTCTGAGGCTGTGACCTCTGGTCCTAGACTCTCCCACCAGTGGAAACATCCTCTCCACATCCACTTAACAACGGCATGTTTCCTTTATCATTGTTACTTTTTGCTTATCTTTCATTCATTGTTCTTTGTCTTTCTCCAATCATCGTCTGTATCTCTCGTTTCCCTTATCCTGACCAGTCCTGAAGAAGGGTCTCGACCTGAAACGTCACCCATTCCTTCTCTCCAGCGATGCTGCCTGACCCGCTGACGTTACTCCAGCGTTTTGTGTCCACGGTTTAAACCAGCATCTGCAGTTCCTTCCTGCACACTCCACTCTATGCCTAGAGTTGCTAGAATGTGTGGACTGTAACACCCGTGCCCTGGGAGAGTGTGATGGTACAGTGGGCACTTAGAAATAAAAGCACCTTGAGTCAGGCAGATCTGTGGAGAGAGGAACGGGGAATGGTACCGCTCCGTGACCTCCGTCAAGTCAAGTCAAATTTATTTGTCACATACACATACTCGATGTGCAGTGAAATGAAAGTGGCAATGCCTGCGGGTTGTGCACAAAAAGAATTGCAGTTACAGCATATAAATAAAGTAATAAGTTACTAAACATAGCACAAAAAGTGTCGACAAAATTTAGTCTCTGGGGTTATAAAAGTTGACAGTCTGATGGCCTGTGGAAGAAGCTCCGTCTCATCTCTCCGTTTTCACAGCGTGACAGCGGAGGCGTTTGCTGATCGTAGCATCTGGAACAGTCCGTTACTGGGGTGGCAGGGGTCCCTCATGATCTTGCTTGCTCTGGATCTGCACCTCCTGATGTATAGGTCCTGCAGGGGGACGAGTGTAGTTCCCATGGTGCGTTCTGCCGAATGCACTACTCTCTGCAGGGCCATCCTGTCCTGGCAGAGCTGTTCCCAAACCAGACTGTAATGTTGCCGGACAGGATGCTCTCTACAGCCCCAGAGTAGAAGCAATGAAGGATCCTCAGCGACACTCTGAATTTCCTCAGTTGTCTAAGGTGGTAAAGGCGTTGCTTTGCCTTACCCACCAGTGCGGCAATGTGCGTTGCCCACGTCAGATCCTCTGCGATGCGGACTCCCAAGTATTTGAAACTCGGTACTCAGAGTCTATGATCATCCTGAACTATGAACAGCTGCACCTTCCGCAGGTGCTGCCTGACCTGTGGAGAGTCCCCAGTGATACCTTCCGCAGGTGCTGCCTGACCTGTGGAGAGTCCCCAGTGATTACCTGCTTCGGTCCCAGCGTCAGCAGGTTTTGTGTTTCATTCACAGTTACATTCAGTAATTTTCATTTACTGGGGTACAGTACAGGTGGGGATGGATCTGTCAGTATAATACTGGGGTACAGTACAGGTGGGGATGGATCTGTGTATAACACTGGGGTACAGTACAGGTGGGGATGGATCTGTGTATAACACTGGGGTACAGTACAGGTGGGGGTGTATAACACTGGGGTACAGTACAGGTGGGGATGGATCTGTCAGTATAACACTGGGGTACAGTACAGGTGGGGATGGATCTGTGTATAACACTGGGGTACAGTACAGGTGGGGATGGATCTGTCAGTATAACACTGGGGTACAGTACAGGTGGGGGTGTATAACACTGGGGTACAGTACAGGTGGGGACGGGTCTGTGTGTATAACACTGGGTACAGTACAGGTGGGGGTGTATAACACTGGGGTACAGTACAGGTGGGGGTGTATAACACTGGGGTACAGTACAGGTGGGGACGGGTCTGTGTATAACACTGGGGTACAGTACCGGTGGGACGGATGTGTGAATAACACTTGTTAAAGTTCGATTCTAATAGACAGACAACAATACTATAAAGTGGTAACACATTAGAGTCTTTATCACGCCAGTGGGAGTGGGAGAGCTGCAACATACTAGCAGTCACTCGAGGACCCCACTCACCTACACAGTGTTTCAGTAACATTTTTATACACCAAATACAATGGGTTTTTAGAAGTGATAACAGAACCAGACACCCACACAGGTGGTCTTGCAAGAGGATAGGAGTTCAATGAATCATCACCCACTATCACTGGCCATTGTCCCAGGTCATTAATTCAGTCTATTAACATAAACACATCTTCTTGGAGCTCAACCTTGTGGTAATTGTTAAGAGGCTCAGTGCTCTTCCTTTGTATCCGTTTCCTGTCCTTTGTAAGACCACAACACCCCATCTGCAATCTCAAGCTGGCATCTACACAGAGGTAGACTTGCCCGCATCTGAGGTATGCAATTTAATTTAGTGACAGTTCATCATGATGTAGCATTTGGTCACATACACCTTAACCCTTAAATCCCCTTTTCTCCTTTACACACTGGGGTACAGTACCGGTGGGGATGTATAACACTAGGGTACAGTATTGAACTGAAAGAAGCATGTTCCAGGCACCCACCACCCTCTGTGGTAAAAACATGACACACACATTTCATTTAAACTTTGCCCTTCTCACCTTAAACCTGAGCCCTCTTGTAATTGATTTTTCAAATGGTTCTGACTGAGTAACCTATCCAAGCCTCTCATAATTTTACACACTTACATCAGGATTCCCAGCAACCACCGACATTCTGATTTAACCATCTACGTCTGTCCAACCTCTCCCTGTAATAATACCTTCTAAACCAGGCATCATTCTGGTAAATGTGTAGGAAGGAACTGCAGATGGAGTCTGCCTTTAACTGCACCTGGAGTACTGTGTGCAATTTTGGTCTCCTAATTTGAGGAAGGACATTCTTGCTATTGAGGCAGTGCAGCGTGGGTTCACCAGGTTAATCCCCGGGATGGCGGGACTGTCGTATGATGCTTGTATTCACTGGAATTGAGAAGGATGAGAGGGGATCTTATCGGTGCATATAAAATACTTAAAAAATTGGACAGGCTAGATGCAGGAAAAATGTTCTCGATGTTGGGGGGGGTCCAGAACCAGGGGTTGCAGCATTCTATGTTTTTAGACACAAAAAGTCTGACACAGTGTCTTAAGAAGGGTCTCGAACCGAAATGTCACAGATTCCTTCTCTCCTGAGATGCTGCCTAACCCGCTGAGTTACTCCAGCATTTGTGTCATTATTCTAGTAAACCTCCTCTGCCAAAGCTGACCCATCCTTCCTATAATAATAATAATAATATATTCCTATATTTGTCCCACACTGGGGAAATTTACCGGAAATAAATGTAATGGGGGGTGACCAGAACTGCATGCAATACTCCAAATACAGCTGCCAAAAGCCTCTAAAGCTGCATCATGATCTGATACTCAAGTGGATAGTGTATTTGATACGCTTGCTTTCATTGTTTGGGACATTGTGTTGTCACTTCCACTTTGGAGTCCAAGATCTCTCTGTACATTGTGTGCAGGGAGGCACTGCTGATGCTTGTTTAAACTGAAGATAGACACAAAAAGCTGGAGTAACTCAGCTAATGTTTGGAATTCTCCACCTCAACGAGCTGTGGGCCTCAGTCAAGACAGAGATTGATAGATTTCCAAGGAAGAGTAGAAATAAGGAACTGAAGATGCTGGTTTACAAAGTGCTGGAGTAACTCAGTGGGTCAGGCAGCATCTGTGTGGAACATGGATAGGTGACGTTTCACAGAGTGCTGGAGTAACTCAGCGGGTCAGGCAGCATCTCTGGAGAGAAGGAATGGGTGACGTTTCGGGTCAGAGACCCTTCTTCAGACCCAAAACGTCACCTATTCCTGTTCTCCAGAGATTCCGCCTGAGCCGCTGAGTTACTCCAGCTCTGTGTCTGTCTTTAGTGGCAGGGGAGTGTGAGGAGTGAACAGTGGGGCACTAATGCTGTGGGAATGCTGGCGGCCGCAGGCTATTGGAATGTGGAGCGGTCAGACCAGACGTAGAGAGAGAGAGAGAGAGAGAGGGGGCAGCTTTGACGTGTGGTCTCGGCTGGAATGTGGGCAATGCAGTGGCTGCAGTCACTGGGTAAACTCACACACACGTTAACATGATGCCATTCACGCACACACACACTCACTCACTCACACACACACTCTCACACACACGCTCACTCGCACACGCACTCTCACACACTCACTCTCTCTCACACTCTCACTCTCACACTCACTCTCTCACACACTCACTCTCTCACACACTCTCTCTCACACACTCACACTCTCACACACTCACTCTCTCACACACTCACACTCTTTCACACTCTCTCTCACACTCTCCACACAATCACACTCTCACACTCTCTCACACACAATTCTCTCACACACAATCACACTCTCGCTCTCCTCACACACACTCTCGCGCACTCTCTCTCTCTCTCTCTCTCTCTCTCTCTCTCTCTCTCTCTCTCTCTCTCTCTCTCTCTCTCTCTCTCTCTCTCTCTCTCTCTCTCTCTCTCTCTCTCTCTCTCTCTCTCTCTCTCTCTCTCTCTCTCTCTCTCGTCTCTCTCTCTCTCTCTCTCTCTCTCTCTCTCACGCTCACACACTCAATTCAATTTTCAATTTAAAAACATTATTGGCATGATAAGTTACATCGTTATATTGCCAAAGTATAGAACATAACACACATATTTAAAATGCATGAATATAAATACAAGTATACAATGCCCCTGTATAGGGGTAGATATGCCCCTGTACATATATATATATATACACACACGCAATACATTTATAGCCTTTTATTGATTGCTACTCGTTCTTGCAGTTGTAAGCAGTACAGCAAGGTAGCAAGTTTAGCAGGCCAATATTAATTTTCTTAGTGTCAATTAGTGTCAATTTATGTATGAGTGTGTGTGTACATGTTGGTCATTCACTGTCTCTCAGGTTGTGGCATGCTGGTACGTATTGTGCGCCAAGATGTCCCGTATCTCCTTCGCCAAGAATTATTCTTAGTTTTGATATATCATCTAGTTCTTTATAATCTGGGGTCGCCAGACTGAGTTTTTCCAAAGTATATTTTCCTTATTTTGTCGAATTATTTACATTTTAAGAGGAAGTGCACCTCTGATTCAACCTCATCGGTCAAACAGTGACCGTATATTCTATTTTCTCTTGGTTGCCAAGATCTCTTCTGTCTTCCTTTTTCATCTGCCAAATGGCGGCCCCTTAACCTGTACTTGGTGAGGGTCTGTCTCTGCTTTATGTCTCTGACAGTTGAGAGATAGTCTGCCAATTTATAATCTCTTTTTAGGGCACGGTAACATTCTAATCTACTTTGGCTTTTGGTTACTTTATCCCAATGTTCCAGATAGGTTTCTTTGCACTGTTCAATAATTTGGTTCACTCTAACTGGTGATTGGAAAGCAGTGTTGATCTGAGGTATTTATTCACAAAATGCTGGAGTAACTCAGCAGGTCAGGCAGCATCTCGGGAGAGAAGGAATGGGTGACGTTTCGGGTCGAGACCCTTCTTCAGACTGATCTGAGATTCAGTGTTGATCTGAGACTGGTCAAGGTTTAGCTGAGTAGTCTCAGTACCAACTGACACAGGGAGCTCTTTTCTGAGTTCCCCTCTTGGGTTTGGAAGGCTTTGAACTGGAGGGTGTCTGGGGGACTAGATTTAAGGTGATTCCAAAAATGTAGCGCTCGTTTCTGGATATTTATTATCAGTGGGTATCTACCTAATTCCGCCCTACATGCGTTTGTTGGTGTTTTCCTTTGGATGCGGAGGATGTTCCGACAAAATTCCACATGTCGGGCCTCTGTCGTGTGTTTTTCCCCATTTAATATAGCTGTGGTGACTGAGCGGACCCCGTACTTCACCACCATAAAGCGCAATGGGCTGAATTACACTGGCAAATATTTTAAGCCAGATTTTAATTGGAATTTGGATGTTGTAGAATCTTCTTTCTATTGCATGTAGGGAGGGCTCTTCGAGCTTTCTCTTTTAGTGCATTCACTGCCATGCTAAAGCTCCCTGATGCTGCAACAGTTAGACCAAGGTGAGTGTAGCTCATAGTGTGTTCGATAATGATACCATTGAGAGTGAATTGGTATTTGTCTCTCTTCACACAGAGAGTGGTGAGTCTGTGGCATTCTCTGCCACAGAAGGTAGTTGAGGCCAGTTCATTGGCTATATTTAAGAGGGAGTTAGATGTGGCCCTTGTGGCTAAAGGGATCAGGGGGTATGGAGAGAAGGCAGGTACGGGTTACTGAGTTGGATGATCAGCCATGATCATATTGAATGGTAGTGCAGGCTCGAAGGGCCGAATGGCCTACTCCGGCACCTATTTTCTATGTTTCCTGACATCTGGGTCTTTTTTGAAAAATCATGATGTTGGTTTTCTTTAGATTTACTGGCAGGGCCCAATGTTGACAGTAATCATCAAGTAGGTCTAACTGTTGCTGCAATCCCTGTTCTGTGCGAGACAACAGAACCAAGTCATCCGCATATAGCAGGGATTTGACCTCTCCGTCCAGAAGACAGAGGCCTAGCGCTGTGCTCTGGTCCAACTTTACTGCCAAATCGTTTATGTCCACATTAAACAGTGATGGGCTCAGATTGTAGCCTTGCCAGACGCCTCTTCTCTGGGTGAAGAGATCAGTGCATTTGTCCCCAATTTTGACACCACATTTATTATTCAGATACATTGATTTGATAAGGTCATATACCTTTCCTCCTAAACCACAATGGAGAAGTTTGTAATAAAGCCCTTCATGCCAAATAGAGTCAAATGCTTTCTTAAAGTCAATAAAACATGCAAATATTTTCCCATTTTTTGCTTGATGTATATGTTTTTCAATGAGGGAGTGAAGAGTATAGATATGGTCAGTGGGGTGGGGTGGCGTTTTGGGTGGAAGCCAATTTGGTTTTTAATGAGAATATTATATTTGCTAAGGAAATTCTGCATTCTGATATATTGTAACACTGCAGAATAACTTTCCTAGGCAGCTACTGACACAGATGCCACGATAATTGTTTGGATCTGATTTGTTTCCACTCTTATAAATGGGCGAAATAAGCCCTTGACACCAAATATCGGGAAAATAACCTGAACGCAATATGATGTTGAACAGCCTAAGCTCTCACTCTCTCTCACACGCACGCGCACGCACACACACACACGCACACGCACACACACACACACACACGGTGGATGGATGGGGGCAGTGTGCAGGGACCCTGATGTTGCCTCACTGTGTTGACTGTTTGCTGTCAATATTGACCCCGGGCCCAGGCTCGCTGGCCACGGTGTGAACGTGCGTCAGTGGCCTCTGTCTGTGGTTCTGGTTGGCCGTGAGAGTGACCGCTGACCCAGTGAATCCACACATGGTGCCAGCCGCGGTCACGGGCACGGGCACGGTCACGGTCAGACCTGGAGAGGTACCGCTGCTCACAGGTGGGTGTGTGCGTGCGTGCGTGTGCGTACATGCGTGTGCGTACATGCGTGTGTGTGCGTGCGTGTGCGTACATGCGTGTGTGTGCGTGGGTGTGTGTGCGTGCGTGTGTGTGGCCCGCACAATGGAGGAAGCGTTAAACGGATTTAGTTCGATTTAGCTCTGGGGGGGGCTAACGGAATCAAGGGATACGGGGAGAAAGCAGGAGCGGGGAACTGATTTTGGATGATCAGCCATGATCATATTGAATGGCGGTGCTGGCTCGAAGGACCGAATGGCCTCCTGCACCTATTTTTCTATGTTTCTGTACAGCGACAGACCTGTCACCACCGGTACTGTACCCCAGTGTTACACACACACCCCCGTCCCCACCGGTACTGTACCCCAGTGTTGTACAGCGACAGATCTTTGCGAGAGGGATTGCTGATAGCTTGGGCAGATGGCGACTGCTGTGGTGACGGGGTGTTAAGGGTTAATGTTTCTGGAAGGTTGCGGGCATGTTCTCAGTGACCCAGCCGGGGTGGACACAGTGACACACACCATGGCACTGCCCGCCCCCTGCGCCCACGCTCGCCCTGCATGTCCCTGCCTTCTCCCTCTGTCTCTATCCGCCTCTGCCTCTCCCTGCCCCCCTCTCCCTCTGCCCCCCTCTGTCTGCCCCCCTCTGTCTGCCCCCCTCTGTCTGCCCCCCTCTGTCTGTCTGCCTCTGTCTGTCTGCCTCTGTCTGTCTGCCTCTGTCTGTCTGCCTCTGTCTGTCTGCCTCTGTCTGTCTGCCTCTGTCTGTCTGCCTCTGTCTGTCTGCCTCTGTCTGTCTGCCTCTGTCTGTCTGCCTCTGTCTGTCTGCCTCTGTCTGTCTGCCTCTGTCTGTCTGCCTCTGTCTGTCTGCCTCTGTCTGTCTGCCTCTGTCTGTCTGCCTCTGTCTGTCTGCCTCTGTCTGTCTGCCTCTGTCTGTCTGCCTCTGTCTGTCTGCCTCTGTCTGTCTGCCTCTGTCTGTCTGCCTCTGTCTGTTTGCCCGCCACCCATCTCCAAAGAACCCCCTCAACTGTCCCCGTGTTGAGTTGAGTGCAGCCCGTCTACACCGACCCGTCACGCATGCCCCTGGGGGTCAGACACAGTCGGCTGCCCGCCCCTCTTCCGGGCCCACGTCCGTGCCTGCGTGTCCCTGGAGAGGGAACACGCACACGCGTTGTCCACGTGGACTCTGGTGGCCTCCTGTGAACGCTGGCGGGGCGGGGGCAGGGGAGGGTGGAGTACAAGCGGTAGAGTTGCTGCTTTACAGCGAATGCAGCGCCGGAGACGCAGGTTCGATCCTGACTACGGGTGCTGCACTGCAAGGAGTTTGTACGTTCTCCCCGTGACCTGCGTGGGTTTTCTCCGAGATCTTCGGTTTCCTCCCACACTCCAAAGACGTACAGTTATGTAGGTTAATTGGCTGGGTAAATGTAAAAATTGTCCCTAGTGGGTGTAGGATAGTGTTAATGTACGGGGATCGCTGGGCGGCACGGACTTGGAGGGCCGAAAAGGCCTGTTTCCGGCTGTATATATATGATGATGATGATGATGATTGCAGATAAAGTTGACGATATTTTAAGCTGATAACTTTGTTTGTTGTTGGAAGCCACAGTCTGGATTTTGCCACCACTCTGTGTCAGTGTTTAATTGAATAAAAGCTGTTTGTTTTTTATAAAAATGGGGGGTCAGAACAGAGTGAAGCCGCCCTCGACCTCGACACCGTCCCGTCTCACATCCCCGGGGTCAGGCAGCAGATTGAAAGGTGCGAGCGCTGGCCGGCACGGACCCGGTGGGCCGAAGGGCCTGTTTTCATGCTGTGATCAGCCATGATCACATTGAATGGCGGTGCTGGCTCGAAGGGCCGAATGGCCTCCTCCTGCACCTATTGTCTATTGTATCTTTCGATTAATCAAAACCTTTCCTATCCGCTTGCACGCGGGCGGTCACGATGGCGCAGCGGTAGAGTTGCTGCCTTACAGCGAATGCAGCGCCGGAGACCCGGGTTCCATCCCAACTACGGGTGCCGTCTGTACGGAGTTTGTACGTTCTCCCCGTGACCTGCGTGGGTTTTCTCCGAGATCTTCGGGTTTCTTCCCACACTCCAAAGACGTGCAGGTTTGTAGGTTAATTGGCTGGGTGTAAATATAACAATTGTCCCTAGTGTGTGTAGGATAGTGTTCGTGTGCGGGGATCGCTGGTCGGCGCGGACCCGGTGGGCCGAATGGCCTGTTTCCACGCTGTATCTCTAAACTAAACTAAACTAAACTAAAACTGAACTAATCCTTTAAACAGAGGAGCAGTGGTTTAAGAAACCGTCTCTACAGCTGGTTCTGTCTCCCCACCACCTTGCTGGTGAATGAACAGGCCCTTCGGCCCGCAGTGGCTGTGCTGGGCAAGGTGGCAAGTTGAACTAACCCTTGCTCTGCCTGTATGTGTGTGTGTTGCAGGATGTACCTGGGACAGGCATTCCCCGGCGTTGGTCGATGTCGTGGGCTTGGTGCGTGCCGCGCACTGCTGCTGGTGATGTTGTGGGCAGTGGGAGCAGAGGGGGCAGAGGGGGGGCAGAAGAACAGCACCGTCCCGACCCCCGCTGCCTTCCTGCAAGACCTCCTGAGCCATTACGGTGAACACCAGGTGCTGGCGCTAAACCAGCTCAAGGCACTGCTCAACCGGCTGGATGTGGGTGTTGGCAGCACCGGGGCCCGGGCTGGCACCGGCAACCGCAGCCTCGCCAAGGTACGCCACCGCCTCACCTGCACGGCAACACCGCCCCCTCACCTGCCCGGCAACACCTGCCCCATCGGCACGCCGCCTCACCTGCCCGGCAACACTGCCACTCACCTGCCCGGCAACACTGCCACTCACCTGCCCGGCAACACTGCCACTCACCTGCCCGGCAACACCGCCCCACCTACCCGGCAACACCGCCCCACCTGCCCCAACGACACCGCTCCTCACCTGCCCAGCAACACCGCCCCTCACCTGCCCGGCAACACCGCCCCTCACCAGCCTGGCAACACCACCCCCTCACCTGTCCCAACGACACGCCCCTCACTTGCCCCAACGACACGCTCCTCACCTGTCCGGCAACACTGCCCCTCACCTGTCCGGCAACACTACCCCTCACCTGCCCGGCAACACTGCCCCTCACCTGCCCGGCAACACCTGCCCCAACGACACGCCCCCTCAAGTCCCGCCTGCCGCCGCAGAATCTACTGTCCGTACCTCGGACAATGGAGTCACCCACTACTATGGCTCTTCCTGACTTCGGTCTCCCCGGTCGAGTCTCCTTGCCTGGATTAGAGCCGCCAACCTGTCCTCCTGTAGTCCACGTCCACTCCCCTTTGAAACAGTCTCCCACCTTCGCTCGACCTGGACCCTTGGCGTGACAGCCTCACAGTAGGTCGTGTCCAGGAAACTCTCGCATTCCCGGATGGCCCTGAGGTCAACCAGCTGCTTTTCCAACTCCACCACACGTCCATTCAGGAGCCACACCTGGACACAGTTCGTGCAGGTGTAGCTCCCAGAAGCTCCAGCGGTGTCTCTACCTTCCCACATCCTGCAGGAAACAACTTATCGGCCATTACTTTATTGTCTAAAAACAAATCGGGCTCAAAAACAAGTGTAACCTCCTCACCTCAGCCTCCTCGCCAAAGATTCACAGCCAAAGATTCACAGCCAAAGATTCACAGCCAAAGATTCACAGCCAAAGATTCACAGCCAAAGATTCACAGCCAAAGACTCGCACCTTTTTCTCTCACAGGACACTTTTTTCCCACACAGGGCACTTTTTTCTCTCACAGGGCACATTTTCCCCACACAGGGCCGCGCCCAGACAGGGCCGCGCCCAGACAGGGCCGCGCCCAGACAGGGCCGCGCCCAGACAGGGCCGCGCCCAGACAGGGCCGCGCCCAGACAGGGCCGCGCCCAGACAGGGCCGCGCCCAGACAGGGCCGCGCCCAGACAGGGCCGCGCCCAGACAGGGCCGCGCCCAGACAGGGCCGCGCCCAGACAGGGCCGCGCCCAGACAGGGCCGCGCCCAGACAGGGCCACAACTCTTGTGCAAGCAAGCCCTGTTTATGTCAGTCACTAAATTGCCTACTTGGCCAATTTCCCAAACTTCTAATTTAATTGATCAGCCAATCCACGTTCTCACTTCTTTCCTGACGAGCTTGGAGGCATGCACTTCCACTGACTGCCTGTACAAAAGGGACGGGTTGCACCTTAACAGCAGGGGGACCAACATTCTGGCAGGCAGGTTTGCTAGTGCAGGTTAAACACGTGTGGCTTTAAACTAAGTAGTGGGGGGGGGGGGGGGAGTTGACAAACTGGGAATATGGAGATGGAGTTAAAGGGGAAGTGAATACAGGAGAAATTGCAAAGGGCTCTCGAATAAATGGGAAGGGAAGTTCTAGAAGGGATATGAGAGTAAGGTCAGGGCCAATTGTGACCGGGGTGAGAGGGGAGGTAAATACCGAAGTTAAAGTGTTGTATTTAAATGGGCGAAGCATAAGAAATAAAGTGGATGAGCTTGAGGCTCAGTTAGACATTGGCAAGTATGATGTTGTGGGAATCACTGAGACATGGCTACAAGAGGACCAGGGCTGGGAACTGAATATTCAGGGGTACACAACGTATAGAAAAGACAGACAGGTGGGCAGAGGGGGTGGGGTCACTCTGTTGGTGAGGAATGATATTCATTCCCTTGCAAGGAGTGACATAGAATCAGGAGATGTAGAATCAGTATGGATGGAAATGAGGAATTGTAAGGGTAAAAAGACCCTAATGGGAGTTATCTCCAGGCCCCCAAACAGTAGCCTCGACATAGGGTGCAAGTTGAATCAGGAGCTAAAATTGGCATGTCACAAATGTAATGCTACGGTGGTTATGGGAGATTTCAACATGCAGGTAGACTGGGAAATTCAGGTTGGTAATGGACCCCAGGAAAGGGAGTTTGTGGAGTGTCTCCGAGATGGATTCTTAGAACAGCTTGTGCTGGAGCCTACCAGGGAGAAGGCAATTCTGGATTTAGTGTTGTGTCATGAACCTGATCTGATAAGGGGACTCGAGGTAAAAAAGCCATTAGGAGGCAGTGATCACAACATGATAAGTTTTACTCTACAAATTGAGAGGGAGAAGGGAAAATTGGAAGTGTTAGTATTACAGTATAGCAAAGGGGATTACAGAGGCATGAGGCAGGAGCTGGCCAGATTTGACTGGAAGGTGGCCCTAGCAGGGAAGACGGTGGAACAGCAATGGCAGGTATTCCTGGGAATAATGCAGAAGTTGCAGGATCAATTTATCCCAAAGAGGAGGAAAGATTCTAAGGGGAGTAAGAGGCACCCGTGGCTGACAAGGGAAGTCAGGGACAGCATAAAAATAAAAGAGAATAAGTATAACATAGCAAAGAAGAGTGGGAAGACAGAGGATTGGGACTCTTTTAAAGAGCAACAGAAGATGACTAAAAAGGCAATACGGGGAGAAAAGATGAGGTACGAGGGTAAACTAGCCAATAACATAAAGGAGGATAGTAAAAGCTTTTTTAGGTACGTGAAGAGAAAAGAAATAGTCAAGGCAAAAGAGCTAGATAGAGCTCTTAAGGATAGCGGAGTCAGGGGGTATGGGGAGAAGGCAGGAATGGGGTACTGATTGAGAATGATCAGCCATGATCACATTGAATGGCGGTGTTGGCTCGAAGGGCCGAATGGCCTCCTCCTGCACCTATTGTCTATTGACCCCTCACCTGCCCCAATGACCCGCTGCCATTGGCAGAGGGGGAACATCACCTGGTGGCCCCTTGGCAGGGAGAGGGGAGGAGAGGGGAGGGAGTGGGAAGGGGAGAATGGGAGAATAGAAATGAAGGAGAGGAGAAGGAAGAAGGGGGGAGGAGAGAAGAGTGGAGGGGAGGAGAGGGGAGGAGCGGAGGGGGGGGAGAGTGCAGGCGAGAGGGGGGGAGGAGGGGAGTGGGGAGGAGAGCGGAGTGGGGGGGGTGGGGGGTCTCTGTCTCTGGGCCGGCTCTGACCTCCCTCCTCCCGGTTCAGTGCATGTCGTCGGCGGAGATCTTTGCCGTTCACCAGCTGAGCAACAGCAGCCTCATTGATGGTGCCGCCCTGACGCACATCTGCCCCACCATCCTGCAACAGCTGGAGAGCGGGGCCTGCAACGCCGACAACCAGGAGGACGTGGAGGACGAGGGGACGGACGACGGGCAGAAGCCCACCATCACCGAAGGTACGCGGCCCAGAGAGAGCCGAGAACACCCCCCCCCCCCCCTTGTCCCTCCCTCCCCCCCGCCCCCTCCCCTCTCTCTCCCTCCCTCATCCCTTCCCCCCCCCTTGTCCCTCCCTCCCCCCTTGTCCCTCCCTCCCCCCGCCACCTCCCCTCTCTCTCCCTCCCTCAAACCCCCCATTCCCTCCCCCCCTCTGTTCCTCCCCCCACCACCCCCTCCCCCTCTGTCCCTCCCCTCTCTCTCCCTCCCTCATCCCTTCCCCCCCTCTGTCCCTCCCCCCGCCACCTCCCCTCTCTCTCCCTCCCTCAAATCCCCGTCCCTCAACCCCCCCTTGTCCCTCTCTCTCTCTCTCTCTCTCTCCCTCACCCCCTCCCTCTGTCTGTCCCCCCTCTCTCACCCCCTCCCTCCCCCCCTCCATCCCTCCCCCCTCTCCCCCCTCTCCCCCACCCTTTTCAAACAACTATATCAGACAACTATATGTCAAGGATGCCCCCCCCCCCGCCATGCGCAGCGGTCCCTGAGATCCCCCCCGGGTGCCCGTGGACAGCGCGCGGTCCCTCTCTAACCCCACCCGGGCACGGACGTAACCTGGGGAGAAGGGGTGGGCGGCAGGTTCGGGCAGAGCCCTCGTCTGCCTGGCGCCCTGACTGGCGGATGGCCAGCTTGGCCTGGCCGGGGGCATCGCGCCGTGGGTGGGGGCGGGGCTGGGGGGGGCCGCGCTGTGGGTGGGGGCGGGGGTGAGGGGGGGCCGCGCTGTGGGTGGGGGGGGGCGGGGGTGAGGGGTGGGCCGCGCTGTGGGTGGGGGGGCGGGGGTGAGGGTATGGAGGAGCGGGGGTTGTCTCTGTGTGTGGGTGGCGATCACCTCTGGGTGGTTCACAGCCTGTCAGTGGGACGACTGTGGGGGGTGGGGGGGGGTGATGGTGGGTGGGGGGGTGACGGCTTGGGGGGTGCAGGCTCTCGGTGACGCTGGCTGTGGGCTTTCCCTGCACAGTGTGGGGCCTGGGCTTTGTCAGCGTGTCTGTGGTGAACCTCAGCTCGCTGCTCGGAGTGTCCGTCACGCTGTGCCGCAGAAAGCCTTTCTTCCGCAGGATCTTCGTCTACTTTATCGCCCTGGCCATCGGCACCCTCACCGCCACCGCCATCCTGCAGCTGATCCCCGAGGTGCGGCACGCCGGTAACGTGGGCCCCGCCGGCCCCAGGGTGGTGCGGTGCCCGGTAACACCCGCCCCCCCCGTCTGTGGGTGCGGTGCCCGGGCAATGTGGTGCCCCCCGTCTGTGGGTGGTGCGGTGCCCGGGCAATGTGGTGCCCCCCGTCTGTGGGTGATGTGGTACCCGGGCAATGTGGTGCCCCCCGTCTGTGGGTGGTGCAGTATCCGGGCAATGTGGTGCCCCCCGTCTCTGGGGGACGGTTGTTGGGGCCGTCACACGGCTCCTGGTTCCACTCCCTCACTCCGAGTTTGTGCGCCAAACATTCCTGGCAACGCTGAGTGTGTGTCACTGTGTGTGTGTGTCACTCTGTGTGTGTGTCACTGTGTGTCACTGTGTGTGTGTGTGTGTGAGTGTCACTCTGTGTGTGTGTCACTCTCTGTGTGTGTGTGTGTGTGTGTGTGTCACTGTGTGTGTGTCACTGTGTGTGTGTGTGTCACTGTGTGTGTGTGTGTCACTCTGTGTGTGTGTGTGTGTGTGTCACTGTGTGTGTGTGTGTCACTGTGTGTGTGTGTCACTGTGTGTGTCACTCTGTGTGTGTGTGTGTGTGTCACTGTGTGTCACTGTGTGTGTGTGTGTCACTGTGTGTGTGTGTGTCACTCTGTGTGTGTGTGTGTGTCACTGTGTGTGTGTGTGTCACTCTGTGTGTGTGTGTGTGTGTCACTGTGTGTGTGTCACTCTGTGTGTGTGTGTGTGTCACTCTGTGTGTGTGTGTGTGTGTGTGTCACTGTGTGTGTGTGTGGCACTCTGTGTGTGTGTGTGTGTGTCACTGTGTGTGTGTGTGTGGCACTCTGTGGCACTCTGTGTGTGTGTGTGTGTGTGTGTCACTGTGTGTGTGTGTGTGTGTCACTGTGTGTGTGTGTGTGTGTGTCACTCTGTGTGTGTGTGTGTGTGTCACTGTGTGTGTGTCACTGTGTGTGTGTGTGTGTGTGTGGCACTCTGTGTGTGTGTGTGTGTCACTGTGTGTGTGTGTGTGTGTGTGTCACTGTGTGTGTGTGTGTGTGTCACTGTGTGTGTGTGTGTGTGTGTCACTCTGTGTGTGTGTGTGTGTGTGTGTGTGTGTGTCACTGTGTGTGTGTGTGTGTCACTGTGTGTGTGTCACTGTGTGTGTGTGTCACTCTGTGTGTGTGTGTGTGTGTCACTGTGTGTGTCACTGTGTGTGTGTGTGTGTGTGTGGCACTCTGTGTGTGTGTGTGTGTCACTGTGTGTGTGTGTGTGTGTCACTGTGTGTGTGTGTGTGTGTGTGTCACTGTGTGTGTGTGTGTGTGTGTGTGTGTGTGTGTGTGTGTGTGTGTGTGTGTGTGTGTCACTGTGTGTGTGTGTGTGTGTCACTGTGTGTGTGTGTGTGTCCCCCCGCATGTCCGTGTGTCCGTGTGCGTGCGTGTGTAGCGTGTGCCCACTCGGAGTGAGGAAGCCCATCGTATGATCAGGGCACGGCTGGCACCGCGGTGGGTTTCAGCGAGACCCTCCCCCCCCTTACAGGCATCACAGCCCCTGGGGGCGGGTGTGAGTGGGGCTGCCCCCCATAGCAGCAAGAACCAAGGCTCCCTGCGCCAATTTGGGGGCGGCCACTGCCCGCTGGTCGCTGCCCGGCCCGGGAGCTGGTTCCAGGGCAATGTCCAGCTGAAACCCACCGCACAGCCCTGCTGTCTCTCCACTCTGTGACTGGACCAGCCAGATTTCTCGGATAACGCACCCCTTCCCAGCGAGTGGACCCGTAAACTGCCCAGTTCCCCAGTTGTGCTCCACGTGACACTGGGACAGAGGGTGAACGTGAGTGAGTGCGTGGCCTCGGGTCGGGGGGGATCTGAGTGGGGTTACAGGTGATTCGAGGAGGCGAGGGGTGAGGACTCAGCCACCTGTTGGCGTAACGCCGTGGTTCTGTGTTGCACCCCGCCACTGAAAATTGACCTTTAAGTCGCCCACTGTGAAAGACACAGCGGGTAGAGCTGCTACCTCACAGCGCAAGAGACCCAGGACCAATCCCGGCCTTGTGTGGAGTTTGCACGTTCTCGCTGTGACCACGTGGGTTTCCTCCGGGCGCTCCGGTTTCCTCCCACGTCCCAAAGACGTGCGGGTTTGTTGGTGAGCTGCCCCTCTGTCAACAGCCCCCAGCGTCACCTCCCTCCCTCCCGCCCGTCGGGTTTAGACTCCAGCTGATGTTTCCACTAGTGGGAGAGTCTAGGACCAGAGGGCACAGCCTCAGAGTTAAAGGACGTTCCTTCAGGAAGGAGATGAGGAGGGATTTCTTTATTCAGAAGGCGGTGAATCTGGAATTCTTTGCCAAAGACGGCCACAAGTCAGTGGATAATTTTAAGGTGGAGATAGATAGATTGTTGATTAGTACGGGTGTCAGAGGTTATGGGGGGGAAGGCAGGAGAATGGGGATAGGAGAGAAAGCTAGATCAGCCACGATGGAATGGCGGAAAGACTTGATGGGCCGAATGGCCTAATTCTGCTCCTATCACTGATGACCAGCGCTCTACCCAGCTTG
The DNA here is from genome assembly GCF_053455715.1 of Rhinoraja longicauda. Classification (NCBI taxonomy): domain Eukaryota; kingdom Metazoa; phylum Chordata; class Chondrichthyes; order Rajiformes; family Arhynchobatidae; genus Rhinoraja; species Rhinoraja longicauda. The sequence goes on from NC_135988.1 coordinate 17,132,744, forward strand.
CCATCGGAGCTGTGGGTTGCTGATGAGGGCAGGGGTTGGGGACAGGTCCTGGATCAATGTCCCCCACGGCCTGCCCTCTCCTCTGGGGAGGCCTATCGAGTCCGCGCCGACCAGCGATCCCCGCACATTAACACTGTCCTACACACACCAGGGACAATTTACACCAAGCCAATTAACCTACAAACCTGCACGTCTTTGGAGTGTGGGAGGAAACCGTGGATCTCGGCGAAAACCCCACGCAGGTCACGGGGAGAACGTGCAAACTCCGTGCAGACAGCGCCCGTAGTCGGGATGGAACCCGGGTCTCCGGCGCTGTGAGGCAGCAGCTCTACTCGCTGCGCCACCGTGCCGACCTTGGCCAGCTACTCCAGGCCAACGTTCAGAAGCCGGGCACTAGTTTGTCGGCCCAGAGGTCTGAGCCCCAGGTGTTAGTCTGCACCTGGGGGCAGGTAGTGAGTGGGGAGACCTGGTGCAGGGGATGTGAAGGTTCAATGTCACACGAGAAATCAGCTGGGGATTGAGATCCACTCCTGGCCTTCAGTGGGGTCGGGCTGTAGCCATGGCCACCAGTCTCGCCTCCAGCAAGGAGACGGATCTCACCAAAATGATCACCCATTTAAAGTGGGTAGCAAGGCCATTCGGCCCTCTCTCACTGGACTGTCAGTGTTTTGAACTCTCGACCATAAAGGATGGCTGGAATCTCTGGATCTGGTTGAGACGGGGGTGAGCTATCATGATGAACAGGAGGAGGCCCACAGTTTAGGGTGCGATGGGATCGGTCGTGATCTTATCATAGGCAACAGACAGTGGATGCGGGAGGAGGCCATTCGGCCCTTCGAGCCAGCACCGCCATTCACCGTGGTCATGGCTGATCGTCCACATATTAAATGGGAGAGGAGGAATGAGGGGCAGAAGGGCCTGCTTCTGACCCCCCCCCCCCCCCCGAGTCCCGTGTTCACGATGTGAAGGTGTGGCGTTGTACGAGAAATCAGCTGGAGCCTCCTGACCCACAGTGGGCCGGGCTGCTGGACGATCATCAGTCACTGCCCTGGCCAAGGGTGGTTTGATGCAATGGTGTGGGGTTTTTTCTTTCTCTTTTTCCACCTCCTTCCCTGGAATAATCTCCATCCCCTCTCCTCCCGTCCCTCCCAGATGTTCACCAGTCTCACCTCCAGCAAGGGGACATCTTGGATGGATTGATTTAATGGTGTGTTTTGTTTTATCTCTCTCTCTCTCTCTTGTTCCACCTCCTTCCCCTGGACTAACCCCCCTCCCCTCCCCTCCCCTCGCCTCTGGTTGGGTTGTGGACGTCTGCCCGTGGCTCCACAGTCTGGG